>NC_057711.1:77479822-77597050 GCF_004010195.1 Chiloscyllium plagiosum | reverse complement strand
AACTTTATATTTTTCTTAACTTCCCTCGTCAGCCATGACCACCTATGCCTCCTCCTCGGATCTGTCTTCCTTTTTGGAATGGACTGATCCTGCATCTTCTGCATTATACACAGAAATATCCGCCATTGTTCCTCCACTGTCATCCCTGCTAAGGTATTGCACCATTGAACTTTGGCCAGCTCCTCCCTCATAGCTCCATAGTTCCCTTTATTCAACAGAAATATTGTCACTTCCGATTGTACCCTCTCCCTCTCAAATTGCAGATTGAAGCTTATTGTATTATGGTCACTACTTCCTTAGTGCACCTCTCCTTATAAAGAAGGAGAGGTGCACTACATATTGAGTTGTAATCACTTGGGGACTATCTAGCATTCGGAACACGATTTGAGAAAAGTCTACATGTTTGTGACTTCCCCTTTGAAGAATGCACATGAGCAGCAATTAAGTGTCAATTTCAGCCTGGTCTGCATGCGCTTGTGGAAGAAGCTGTGCTAGTGAACTATGGTGCTCGTGTATGCTAGTGGACTGGTGTACTTCTGTATGTTAGCTTGGGTTCAAGCAGTATCGTGCTGTGATGTTCACTACTGAAGAACCACCAATAGTCACGCCGGTGCTGCTGGTAATGTACTGTCTTGTTCTGAGTGTTAGAATCCAACTGTCCAGCAAGCTAGTCAAAAGGGACTCAGGCAAACTAATTTCAATCAATCTACAAAGCCAAGAATCTCTAAGCCAACCACTTAACTAGCAATATTTCATATTGTACATGAATGACCCAGAGACAGAACCAGATATCTTTTACTTTTTAGTTTGAACTCACTTCTCATTTCTAATCTATTTATATGTGTGTTTCAATGTTATTCCTTCCCTGCTTTAGTAACTAAAAAAACTCTTTTGTTAACTCAAGAAAGCCTGGTTAAGTTGGTTCCTTTTAAAATATATATTAATCTTATTTAGGAGGAAGGTATCAAAGGGGAGGGATCCTTTCTAACTTAGCCTTGTTGTGAGCAGATAAGGGGGGTAGATGAATTAAGATGAGACCCAGTTCATCATTCTTAGCCTTGGAGCTTGACAGTTTTGAGCATTCCATCTGGAACCTTGTTAACTTGAAGAACCTCACCTGGGATATGGTCGTGCTATACTGTTTCAAAATCCTGGAAATCTCTTCCTAAAAACACTGTATCTGCATAATCTGGACTCCAACAGTTCAAGAATGTGGGTCAATATTGCTTTTTTAAGGGCTATTGCTGATGAACAATAAATTCAGGCCTTTTCAATAATCCTCACAACTCATAAACATATAACAATAAATGTCTTTGCCACCCAAGGACTTATGAGGTAATATTCTATGATAAATTTATAGAAACAACAAAGATATGCTAAACCCTTAAAACACCAGTTTGTCCTCAACAACAGTATTGTTTGCAATTCTGAAAACTGTACCTTAGGAAAGATGTGAAGACTTCAGAGTGGTTGCAGTAAACATTTACAAGAATAATTCTAGGGATAAGAAACTTCAGTAATATGTGTAGGTTGAAGTAGCTGGGATCATTTTCCTTGAGGAAAAAATAGTTTGAGAGGAGATTTGTGAGATGTTTTCAAAATTATGAAAGAAGTGACAGATTAGAATTAAACTTTCCCTATTGTTGAAAGTGTCAAGAGTGAAGGATATTGGTCTGGCCGTAGTGTTATTTGAGTTGTCTTCCATAGTTTTTGAAATGATACACTGGAGATATAACTTTAAATCTCATCAAAGCTGCTTGAAGAATTTAAATTAATAATATGAATTAAAAGGCTAGTATTTTAATAATGCTCACAAAATTATTGGATTGTTCCACTAACGTTCTTCAGCAAAGGAAATTTGCTTTCCTTACATGGTCAGAGCTATATGCAACTCTGGGCCCACAGCAACCGTGATTGACAATTAACTGCTCTCTGAAATGAAATCAAATTGCTCATAGAATGAGCATGAGCGTACCTAAATCATAGATTGCAGTTGTTCAAGTAAATGATTCACAATCACCTTCCGAAAGGAAAATAAACATGGCAAATATATATTGGCCTTGCCATCAACCAACACATTTCAAGAACAGATAAAAAAAATGCAGAGGACACTGATTTATAATGATTGGTAAAAGGCGCAGAGGCAAAATCTTTTTTATGTGACAACTGGTTAGGATGTGGAATCTAATCCATGAGAGGATGGTGGAGGTGGGTTTCAATTGTGATTATCGAAAGGGAAGTTAATAAGAACCTTAAGGGAAGTAAATGGAGAACTTGGTAGGACTAGCTATCTTGGTACAGACTCAAAAGGCTCTATGTTCTTCTTCTGTGTTTTAGCCATTCTATGATTCTATTTTATTAAGGTGTATATACAACTTTAAGCAATAACATGACAATCCTTTGTGCTGTTTTTTTTGTGGGTGAGGGTGGAATGTAATGAAATTTTGTCCTGGTCTTCTGAACTTGATTTTAATATATTCTGCCACATTTGGGATAGTCATTATCAAAAATGACAAGGTCATAGAACTTCAAAATCAGGTGAGAGCCTATTAAATGGAGAAGAAATAGTGGTAAGCAAGGATGGTCACTGGTGAAAATAAAACTAATAATGCAAAAGTGCAGAAGTTCCAGTTGAATCAATTTTTTGTTGGTGTCAGTTAATATAGGCAATCATTTGGACTAAATTGAAAGAAATTTAGAATAGAATCCCTACAGTGTGGAAACAAGCCCTTCGGCCCTTAGAAGTTCGCCCTACCCTCTGAAGAGTAACTCACCCAGATCCATTCCCCTACCCTATTATCCTACATTAGACCCTGACTAATGCAGCTAACCTACATATCTCTGAATGCTATGGGCAATTTAGCATAGCCAATTCACCTAACATGCACATCTTTGGATTGTGGGAGGAAACTGGAGCACCCAGAGGAAATCCACGCGGACATGGGGAGAATGTGCAAACTCCACACAGTCACCCGAGGCTGGAATCAAACCCAGATCGCTGGGGCTGTGAGGCAGCAGCGCTAACCACTGAGCCACCATGCTGCCCCAAAGATACTGTTTAAGGTACTGTTACATGCTCTCACATCATATGGGCACAATGGGACCTTCATGCCATAACATCAAAGAATACTGCTTTCTTCTGTTTATGGTCTCAGGGAATGATAGAAATGGGACTAGACAGACCAAAATCTTTTGCAAATCCTGGGGGATTGGAAATCCATAAATGAGTTTGAAGGAAAATAAATTAAATTCAGGACAGGAAAGCAGCAATAGTCTAGATTGAATCACTGTTTCCTCCTTTTTCATTGCCATTGACAGGAGAGGTTTTGAGGACGATACAGCCCTTTTTCTTAATTTTTGTCTGGGTGAGCATTGTTTATCGCCTTTCCTGGTTTTCCCATCTAATATTGTTCATTTAAAAATGTAGCATAGAAAAGTAGATTTCATGCAAACCTAGATAATTTTAAGGGATTGATTAATTCTAGTTCATTTTCCATCTAGGAATATCTCAAAAAATATTTTGTACATTTAATGTGTACCTGAAATATTATTATTTTATTATTTGAATTGGTGCTGTCCAGTAGAAGCAACAGCACGGTGTGGAGGTGGGGTCAAACCTTTTAGTAGTTGGAGTTTTCTGATACTAAGTTTGGTTTCTTGGCTTCCAGATGATTCTTGTTAATTAATTACAAACAGTTTTGTGTATTTTGACGAGGAGCATTTGGAGCAGAGGCATAGGTACACATTTTGAGTTTTCCTAGTTTAGGAAATCAGGGCAATAAGAACTGATCCAGTAAACTTTTCCCAAGAGGTTGGCTTGTTTATTGAAAAGGACAGTAACAATTCCTTGCAAACCTCAGAGCTGTAATGTGAGGGTCATTTAGAAACCTTGAGCCTGAATCTACCAGGAGTTCAGTGATGACATTCTAATTGACTGCTTCTAAATTCACTGACTAGTCATAGACAGTGAGTAGGCTGCTGATAATAGCAATCCTATTAGAGGGCCAACAGCTGTAAGCCCTTTGTAGATCCTTAATGAGAGGTAGCACTGCTGAGGCAGGTAAGAGAACAAAGTGGCATCTCAAAGTGCAGAGACAATTGGAAGAATGAAAATTAATTTTTTGAGAGGCACCAAACAGGCAGCAGCCTCTGACTACAGGGGAACCTCTCTGATGGAAGCATTTAGTTTGTGGTCCCAATCTTAGATGTCATTTATTCCCTCTTTGGAGGATAAAATCTCTGTCACAAAGACTCCCTGGACCAGAGGGAAACTGCCTCCATTTAGCTGGTGGCTTCCATACATGGTGGGCAGTCGCTTAGTCACTGGTAAAATGCCGATGAGCATTTTATGCTCTAAATAGCCCTAATTGGGGCCTTAAACATGAATATTGGTTACAGCTGCCTTGCAGCAAGTAAACAGTCTGCATTTTGTCCCACCCTATGGAAACATTGGCAGTGGGAAGGCATCAAGGACCTGTTCTGACATGAGTCTTTGCTATTATATATGGCTCCCCTGCAACCACTCCTTTCACTGGCTGGGAAACTTCTGTGCTTTAATTTCATGTTTGTACTTGATAATGGGCTAATTCAGTTCAGGGGGACAGTTTTGGGACCAGATTTTATGTTCATTCTACTGAATATCCAAACATTTACCACTGTATATAATCTTCATGACTTGATTTACTTCCTTCATCATGATGTGTTCTCTTCCCACTTTTTCCCTTGCCGTGGAGATGTAGTTATTACCAGGTATCCTTAAGTACTTTTAGCTGAAGGTATGGATTTATATTTGGATTCTTAGAGAGTTCCATAAATTCCTCGTTGATTACCTGGTGGTTAAAGGGTGTGACATTATTAACGGTATGTATTGATGGAAGATTCTACTGACAGATTGAAGCCTTAGGTCATGAGAGTTTGCTTGGCTTATTGCCTTGTTTGTGGTAATATAACCCCCCCCCCCTACAAAACACATTAGTTGCACTTTTTGAATATCAGAAGACAATACTGTAATCTACTGGTCTAGCTTATGTGATTGTCTCATTTATTTTTCATGTAGAATTATACAGATTTACAAAATTAAATCAGGCAACATGCCCAAACCAGTTTGTGATGGGGTTATCCCTACATTAAAAACAGCAGCCTAAATCTCATTGCAGCAGTGGGATTCTGCTCTTTAAGGGGGTATATTTCTTTTTTTGGAATTGCCATAGCAATATCACCACTATAGTTAAATAAAAATGTGCCCGATGATCTTCACTTAGGAACAAAACATACAAATCTGGGGTTTTTTTTTTTGCAGAATTTTAAGGAAAATACTTTCTTTTAGATGTTTAACCATGGAAATGTTTGGCCTCCTTGGCCATAGATTTCCTTGAGCTGATTTTGTTTTTGGCAAACATCAGTTCTCATTATATAAGAGAGCTGCATGATTGGATATCTGGTAGCATTGCATCACCTTTCCAGTAAGTGATCGAGAAACTCAAAACTATGTTTAAAACTGGGGATCAGATCAGGGTCATATGCTGGGGATCTGGGATTGAAGTAAGACACAATCAACCATATGTTATAACATTTGTGACAGCATCAGAACATCGCTTTAGCATTTCCCAGTACAAAGTAGATGATTATGATTTGGTTTCAGTTTTTGGTTTGATTTATTATTGTCGCTGTTTCTAGATACAGTGAAAAGTTTTGTTTTGCATGCAGTACTGGCAGATCAGACCATACAAGTACAGGAGGGTAATAGAACAGAGCAAAGAGTACAATGTTATGGCTGCAGAGAAACTGCATAACAATATGATATGCACACCACTGGGGGGCTTCTCTCAATATGATAAACATTGCCTGTGATAATATACAAAACTCTCAGATAACCACAAATATATTTTGAAGAAAATTTCAGAAGCACTTTCATGTTAATGAAGGGAAGTCATGAACATCATGATATTGCTTGCTGAAGGTCAAATGTCTGTAAGGATGTTATCAGTAAAATCTTGAATGTAATGTAGTTGTTTTCTTAATCCACCCCAATTTCAATATATTGAATCATTACAGGCTCAATAGTTTTGCTAATATTCACTGTAGTAACTTAAAATGAACCTGGGCTACAATAATACAAAATTTTGCCTGCCTTGACTGTTGACCCTGTGCTGAAGTTGCCTGTGGATCACATTCTACCAAATGATGTTGCTCTGACACATTCATATGCTTGAGTGTATATATCTCATTGCAGGAGTGCATAAATGGGAAAATGTGTGGATGAGGTGACAGTAACTTCTTCCTATTAGTTTCATTATTTCTCACAGTTAGCTTCTTGATTTGAAAGTATTGGAGGCTTTCATCTTGCAAATTTATACTGGGCAGAAGGAGCAGAACTTTCAAGAATTGAAAGGCTGTATGATTTTTTTTGTGTTAATATGAAAGTGGAGCCTGGCTGGTTTGGGGTTATATCTACTAAATTTCAGTTGGTGACAGTAACCTAAAGAATTGCAGTAGCTTAATTCCAAAAAGTGTGATTCGATGTAATTCCATGAACTATGCAGTCAAGATTTGTGAAGCCAGTAGGTGGAGGTTGCATGAGCGAGTTTCTGGATGGGTTCCCACTACTAGCTGTGTGCACACTTATTTAGTGATGATTTAGCGGCACGGTGGCACAGTGGTTAGCACTGCTACCTCACAGTGCTAGAGACCCGGGTTCAATTCCCGCCTCAGGCAACTGTCTGTGAGGAGTTAGCACATTCTCCCATGTCTGCCATGCTAAATTGCCCATAGTGTTGGGTGAAGGGGTAAATGTAGGGAAATGGGTCTGGGTGGGTTGCTCTTCGGAGGGTCGGTGTGGACTTGTTGGGTCGAAGGGCCTGTTTCCACGCTGTAAGTAACTTAATCTAATCTAATCTGATGCAGAAGAAGGATTACTGCTGTAACACTGGAAGAGGCAGCAAAAGACTTTACAGTAAAGATTATTCTGAAGCTGACATCAAGACTCTCATTGAGGGCTTCAGTAGTGCTGAATCTAATCGAGACAATGCGAAGACTCCTTAACCGTATTGGAGAACTCAAGGTCCACCATCTTCCTATGACAACTCATATCAAATACAACAACTATGAAAAAAATCTTTAAGAACCTTGACATTGGCACTTGACAGATAGGGAAGAAGCAGGAAGTGGTGATTCCAACAGGGCTGGAAAAAGAGAATTCCTGCTTTAGGTTGTAGGTCAACATTAGGACTTCATGTGAATATTTTCTCACTCTTGATTCCAGCTGGGATAATTTTGGGGAATTCCCTCCTGTATTCCAAAATGTTTTTAAGAATAAGAATCTGAAACTTCTGAAATATCAGGTATTATCAATCATGACCTAATCTCAACACAAATGGAAACAAAAAATAATTTCAAAGAGAATTCTGAGAATTGGTGTATCTGAGAGGGATTTTCCACTATTGCCTTCCAAGAACCATTTTTCAAATTTCTTCAAAGAAAGATAGTCAAATGAATTTAACTGATGGCCTTGCCTGGTTAAATCTATCATGTGCTTTTTCAAAGTTACAGTATTGTTTGAACTAATTTTAACAACTCACTAATAATTTTGTTTGTTAGTGGCTATCTGAGAATAAAACTGCTTAGTGGTTTAGCTTGTTACAAAACTATTTACCGTGATTGTTTGGAATTGGTTTCTAAACTAATATGAGTATTTAAAAGAAATTCCATATTTACTCGAGAAGGTAAACAAGTCTGTTGGTTGCCTTTGGTATACTGTCCCATATTACGATTCACTCAAAGTTTCATTTTAGTTCAAAACAAATGACAGTTTGCCTATTGTAATTATTGTGTTGGCAACAGGAAAAGGTAGTTTGTGCAGCTTGATTCATTAATCAGGTCTTCCATGATTTTATCAGGGATCTAAATTTAGCAGTTTAAACGTTAAAAAAATTTTTGTCCCAGCATCTCTTCATCTATATTGTCCAATACATTGTGAGGAATGTTTAGCATAGTAACAAAGCGGTATGTGGCCAAGTTTGGCATCAAGGAGCCTGAGCAAAATTAAAGTCAAAAGCAATCATGGAACGAACATTCTGTTGTTTGAAGGCATACTGAGTCAAAGGAAGACTAGTGTGGTTATTAAAAGTCAATCATCTCAGCCATCGAACTGCAAGAGTTCCTCAGGGTAGTGTCCTAGGCTCAAAAATCTCAACGTACTATTATTGAGCTCTCGTCCATCATAGGGTCATGCTAGCATGGATAGAAGCTTGGCTGCCTGACAGAAAGCAGAGAATGGAAATAAAAGGGTCCTTCTCAGAATGGCAGCCGGCGACAAGTGGTATTCTGCAAGGCTCATTCCTGGGACCACAACCTTTCACTTTATAAATTAACGATCTAGATGAAGGAGCTGAGGGCATTCTGGATATGTTTGCAGATGATACAAAGATAGGTTGAGGGACAGGTAGTATTGAGGAGGTGGGGAACCTGCAGAAGGATTTGGACAGGTTATGAGAGTGGGCAAAGAAGTGACAGATGGAATACAATATGGGAAAGTGTGAGATCATACACTTTGATAGGAAGAATAGAGATATGGATTATTTTCTAAAGGGGGAGAAAATTAAGAAGTCTAAAGTGCAAAGAGACTTGGGAGTTCTAGTCCAGGATTCTCTCAAGGTAAGCTTGCAGGTTGAGTCAGTAGTTAAAAAGGCAAATGCAATGATGGTATTTATTTTGAGAGGACTTGACTATAAAAGGAGGATGTACTTCTGAGGCTCTATAAGGCTTGGTCAGACCACATTTGGAGTATTGTGTGCAGTTTTTGGCCCCAAATCTCAGGAAGTATATACTGGCTCTGGAGTGTGTTCAGAGGAGGTTCACAAGAATGATCCTAGGAATAAAAAGCTTAACATATGATGAATGTTTGAGGATGCTGGGTCTATACTCCATGGAGTTTAGAAGGATTGGGGGGATCTAATTGAAACATACAGAATACTGAATGGCAAAAGTGAGGAAGGCAAATGCTGGAAATCAGAGTCTAGATTAGAGTGGTGCTGGAAAAGCACAGCAGGTCAGGCAGCATCCAAGGAGCAGGAAAATTGACGTTTCGGGCAAAAGCTCTTCATCAGGCCTGGACAGAGTGGGAAGATGTTTCCATTGGTAGGAGAGATTAGGATGCAAGGGCATAGCCTTAGAGTAAAGGGAAGACCTTTTAGAATGTAGATAAGGAGAAACTTGTTCAGCCAGAGAATGGTGAATCTATGGAATTAATTGCCACAGAAGGCTATGGAGGCCAGGTCACTGACTATATTTAAGACTGAGATAGATGGGTTCTTGAGTATCAAGGGAATCAAGGGTTATGGGGAGAAAGCAGGAGAATGAGGTTGAAAAACTTATTAGTCGTGATTCAATGGCAGAGCAAACTCGATGGGCTGAGTGGCCTAATTTCTGCTCTTATGTCTTACGGTCTTATGGGTCAGAAGTTGGACTGTTCACTAATGATTGCACAATATTCAATATTATTCATGAATCCCCAGATACAGAAGTAGTTCATTCCCAGATGTGCAAGAATTAAATGGAATTCAGGATTGCACTGATACAAGGTAAGCAATATTTGTGTTGCTCAACATGTTTCAGGCAATGACCATCTCCAGCAAAAAGAATCTAACCATCTCCCTATATCATTCAATACCATTGCTGAAGTAACCAACCCACTCCCTCAATCTTAGCACCCTAAAGGTTATATTGATTTGAAGCTGAACTGTGCCATTCATATAAATATTGTGGTGGCGAGATTAAGCTCAAGGTTCAGAATCTGTCCATCACCTAATAGCACAAGTCAGGATTGTGATGGAATATTCTGAACTTGCTCAGATGAATGAACCACTGACAAAATTTAAGAAACTTGATGTTATCCAGGAAGGAAACAGCCTGCTTGATTGACACCCCAACCACCATCTTCAACATTCACTCTCTTCATAGCTGCAGCAGAGTAGCAGCAGTGTGCACCATCTACATAATGCATGGTAGCAACTCCGCCAGCCTCCTTTGACAGAATTTCCAAACTCATGATCTCTTCCAACTGGTAGAACAAGGCTGATAGATGTGTGGGACTGCCACCACTTAGTCTCACTTGGATGCTGTTTCTGGGTGAGTATCCTGGAACTCCATTCCAAGTCGCCTGTGACTGTAGCTATAAATGATAAACCGCAGTAGTTCAAGGAGGTGACTTACCACTATAGTCTATGGGCAATTGCTGATGAACATCAAATGCTGGCCTTGCCAGTGATGTTCAAATTTCATAAACAATGCTTGTGAAACACATATTTATTTTTACTGTTTTTGGTTTATGCACTTTGTATTTCAAATTGCAATAATTATTCTAAATATGTTGAGTTTGCAAAGATTAGCTAATTTATGCTCTTTCTAGAATCATTGCCAAAATCAAATGTAATATTATTAAGACTTGTATTTTACTGAAATCTATAATAGAAAAGCCTGTGAGAAAGACATGCATGAAAATCTTATAACTTTTCACAATAAACAAGATAAGTGTTTTGGCTGATCATCATTGCATATCTTGCAGATACTGATGTATAAACCCTTGGAAAATCATGTCTCAAACAGTGTTTGACTTATATTTTGGATAAAAGGTAGGGAGGAAGGACTTGGAGGAGGGGTGTTGTGAATGCAATAGGTGGAAGGAGGTTAAGGTGAAGGTGATAGGCTGGAGAGGGGTTGGGGGCGGAGAGGTTGGGAAGAAGATTGCAGGTCAAGAAGGCGGTGCTGAGTCCAAGGGTTGGGACTGAGAAAAGGTGGGGGGAGGGGAAATGAGGAAGGTGGAGAAATCTGCATTCATCCCTTGTGGTTGGAGGGTTCCTAAGTGGAAGATGAGGCGCTCTTCCTCCAGGCGGCATGTTGCCATGGTCTGGCGATGGAGGAGGCCAAGGACCTGCATGTCCTTGGCGGAGTGGGAGGGGGAGTTAAAGTGTTCGCCATTTCTGCCACCTCCAAACAGACCCCAACACCAAGGATATATTTCCCTCCCCTCCCCTATCAGCGTTCCGGAAAGACGACTCCCTCTGCGACTCCCTCGTCAGGTCCACACCCCCCACCAACCCAACCTCCACTCCCAGCACCTTCCCCTGCAACTGCAAGAAATGCAAAACTTGAGCCCACACCTCCCCCCTCACTTCCCTCCAAGGCCCCAAGGGAATCTTCCATATCCATCACAAATTCACCTGCACCTCCACACACACCATTTACTGCATCCGCTGCACCCGATGTGGCCTCCTATACATTGGGGAGACAGGCCGCCTACTTGCGGAACGTTTCAGGGAACACCTCTGGGACATCCGCACTAACCAACCCAACCACCCCGTGGCTGAACACTTTAACTCCCCCTCCCACTCCGTCAAGGACGTGCAGGTCCTTGGCCTCCTCCATCGCCTGACCATAGCAACACAACGCTTGGAGGAAGAGCGCCTCATCTTCCGCTTAGGAACTCTCCAACCACAAGGGATGAATGCAGATTTCTCCACCTTCCTCATTTCCCCTCCCCCCACCTTTTCTCAGTCCCAACCCTCGGACTCAGCACCGCCTTCTTGACCTGCAATCTTCTTCCCGACCTCTCCGCCCCCACCCCCTCTCTGGCCTATCACCCTCACCTATCGCATTCCCAACGCCCCTCCCCCAAGTCTCTCCTCCCTACGTTTTATCTTAGCCTGCTTGGCACACCCTCCTCATTCCTGAAGAAGGGCTTATGCCCGAAACGTCGATTCTCCTGCTCCTTTGATGCTGCCTGACCTGCTGCGCTTTTCCAGCAACACATTTTTCAGCTCTGATCTCCAGCATCTGCAGTCCTCACTTTCTCCTTATATTTTAGATATAAAGGAGAACCTCCTGTGTAGCTGTATGTGTTCACTATCTTTGTTGTTTGCCACATCGGATCTGCTCTCTGTGGGCATGTTTTAAACCCATTTGTGATTTGACAATGTATGTCTCTATTGCCTGCTGATCCTTTGCACCTAGTCTTAAGGTACCAGTGAGTAAAACATTTATTTGTAGTGTAAAAAATTGATGCTGACTATTAATATGGGAATAACTTGTCATGGTGGAAAACTGGAGTCAAATTGTACACCAAATGTATTCATAAATATGATATTTGGAAGCAAGAGTTTGAATTGCCCTTTGTGCTATATCAACACATATGCTACAAAGTATAGAGTCACAGAATCATAGGGGTATGCAGCACAGAAATAGGCCCTTAAGCCCAATAGATCTGTACCAGTCAAAAGCAGGCATCTAACTATTCTAACCTTATTTTCCACTCTTGGCCCATAGACTTGTATGCCTTGGCAATTTATGGTAAATTTTAATCTATTTTCCAAAATAACAAAATATTTTCCTAAATAATAATGTCATTTTAAATACATTTATATGCTACAGCCTCCAGCATGATTTCATAAAAATAACAAAAAAAATACATTTTCCAATAGCCACTGCATCCTTTTGTGAAAGTTCCTCCTCCTCTTTATAAATTATTTATTAGTTAACTACAAGATTTGCATTTTGCTTTTAAGAAACACAAAAATACCAGCAAAACTAAATCTACCTTTTCCAAACTAAGACCTGAAGACTGGGTCAAGGTTCTAGCTTGTCATAGCCTGTGGCTGCTGTCAAATATAATTTAATGTCTGGTGCTTTGTTGGATGACCCAGGGTTTCTTAAATAGAGGTATGAGCCTCTTGCATTATTGTAATGCCTGGTGTTCATTTATTTTCCACAGGCATTTCATAATAACTCTTAGTGAACAAGGGAAACTAGAACTTGGTAATAAAGAATGAATGTCAAGTAGTGTCAAGATCCCTTTATTCATTAAACTGATATTTCCTTATGCAACTGTATTTTTCTCTTTTCAGCTGGATTAGCCCTGTTTTTTGACCATGTTCAAAGGAGGGTGTGTTACACCAAACATTGCCTGAAGTGTTTTCAATGATTTTGTATTCGCTTCAAATGATTGGTGCTTATGTAAGCTAATAATAGGTGAGGAGAGAAGCTCTTGTTAGCTTGACAAGTAAATATTCTCTCAGTGAGGCATGTCACTAAAAAAAATGTTGAAACTAAGAATAATTAAAATGAACCAATCCTCACATACCTTACTGGGCTGTCAAGAATCTATCCTTTTTCCCAATCCTACTACTCTTGCTTTACCAAGAATTGTGATTTTTTTTAACTGCTTGATACATGGCTTGTTAGTTTGAGGAGGAAAAAATATTAGAGGGCTGAATTGGACATCTCTCAAAAATGAACATGTAGATTGTGATGTGCAATTAACCCACACCTGTTTTCTTTTCCTACAGGCAGGATGCCAACTTTGTATTACATGCAAACTTGGGAGAATTGTAATATTAAGCCAGTGCTAAACAAAGTCATGAGTGACTGCACACCTCAGCCAGGAATCCAGGTCTTTGCAGGTCTTGCACCAATTAGAGATAAATGTGCCACTTAAAATCAACCTGCTCCTCTTAAAGTTGTGCTGTTTTCTGGATGGAGCAAGTGTAAAGGTATCTGTAGAAAGACAATCAGTATTGAAGAAAAGTCAATCTTGTCTCAACAATGCAGACAGCAGGATCCAGGGTTTTCTGATGCTGCTCTGGATACCTTGGTTGAGGAGGCAGTTAAGGGGACAGATCATATCACATCCTGACAAATTTTGAAAATGCAAGATGTAGACTCATAAAACAGATTAAATGATTAAGAATATAGAGTATAATGTGGGAAAATGTAAAGTTATTCACACTGGTGGGTAAAATACAAAAACAGAGTATAATGTAACTAGAGAACCAAGGCAAAGTTTTGAGGTGCAGAGAGATATAAATGTTCGAGCGAACGAGTCGCAAGAAGTTACTATGCAGATATAGCAAGTGATTAAGAAGACTCAGAATGCTTACTTTATTAAGAATGGAACTGAATGTAAAAGCAAGGATTCCAAGCTTCGGTTATACAGGGCATTAGTGAGACCAAATCTCAAATATTCTGTGCAATTCTGGCCTCCTCATTTAATGAAGAATGTAATTTTTAAAATGAGGAGAAAGTGAGGACTGCAGATCTGTAGATCAGAGTTGAGAGTGTCGTGCTGGAAAAGCACAGTTGGTCAAGCAGCATTCGAGTAGACAGAGAATTGACGTTTCAGGCATAAGCCTGATGATAGTAAGCCCTCTCTGATGAAGGGCTTATGCCCGAAACATCAATTCTCCTGCTCATCAGATGCTGCCTGACCTGCTGTGCTTTTCCAGCACAATACTTGAAATGAACAGGTTACCTCATGAGGAAAGATTAGATAGGCTGGCCGAGTTTTCATTAAAGTTTAGAAGACCGAGGGGTGATATGATTGAAATTTATAAGATCCTTGACAAGGTGAACGTGGAACAGATGTTTACTCTTATGAGTGAGTCCAGAACTAGGGGACATTGTTTTGATATTAGGTTTTTTAGGACCGAGGTGAAGGGAAGTTCTGTTTTCTCTCAAAGGAAGGTGTGACTTTGGAAATCTTTGCCTGAGAAGATAGTGAAAGTGGAATAACTGAATACTTTTAAGTCGAGATGGATAAGATTGGCAAGGGATTTCATTTTTGGATAGAATGGCTTTACAATGGGAACAGATTAGCTTGGTTACCCATTATTCATTTTTAAATTTTATTAACTTATCACATTTCTTGACAAGTGTAAGACAGATAATAGGTGCCTATATTGTACATTTGTAATCTAGGATCTAAGTTACAAATTTTACTGATATTAAAGCATTTTTTTAATCTTCACAAAGTACCAGCATTGGACATTTTAAGTATTGAATGGTAACTGGCTTCATTGTGAATAGAGATCTATTTGTGCACGCCTGTCAACAACAGAGAAATAACTGAGCAACAAGCAACACAACCTCAGACTGACACAGGGAGTCAGAAGATACTGAAGTTTTTGATACACTTAGAAGTGAACAAATGTCCACGTGTGATTAGTTATATTCCACACTGCTTGAGAAGCAAGAGAGGAAAAAGAGACACAGCTGAAGAACTGTATGTGATTCTGATTGCCTTACTATAGGAAGTGCAATCCAGTGATTGCACTGGAGGGGATACAGAGGAGATTCAGTAGGATGTAGCCTGAGATGGAGCACATTAGCAATGAAGAGGAGCTGGTTAGGCTTGGGTTGTTTTCTTTGGAACAGAAATGGTAGAGGGGTGATCTATTAGAGGGTGTAAGATTATGAGGGTCATGGAAAGGTTGGATGGAAAGCAACTGTGCCCCCTTGTTGAAAGATCAGTAATAAGGTAACACACTTTTAAGGTGAAAGGAAGGAGGCTTTGAGATTTGAGGACATACTTATTCATCTAGAAAGTGGTTGGGATTGGAATGCATTGCCTGGGAGGGTAGTAGAGACAGGAGACCTCACAAAATTTAAAAAGTGGATGAACACTTGAAATGCCATAGCATTCAAGGCTATGGGCCAAGTGCTGGAAAGTGGGATTTGTGTAGCTCGGTAAATGCAGACTTGATGTGCAGAAGGGCCAATTCTGTACTTTATGGCTCCAAGACTCTATGAGATCATTAACTACTGATTCTCAGAAAATCAGGTTTCAAAGTGGTTGTTCTTATTAGCAAAACCAATTCCATTGATAGATTTCTGGCACTATTTAAATATATGAGAAAGAAGCAAATCAGCATCCATATGTGTAAAACATCAGCAAAGAATTTCATTTAAAATTTTATTTAATTTGCTTTCTTCCAGTAACTTTGAATTGATGGTACATTGCTATAAAAATGGTAAAGTTATAAAGGTTAAAGCCGGGAATTTCATTATATTTTTTGTCCTATACAATGAAATATGAAGTGAGCATTTCAATCGATTTCTCCACGGAAGTTTGAAGAGTGCCTGGTGATACACTTCTTTGAACGTCACTCTAAGATCAAGTTATTCTTTATGGAAAATTAATTCCAACATTTGCTATCTGCATGACATGCTGATTGTCACAGCTGGGATACTTGTTAAATATATTGTGTTGCTTGAATAAGCTATATTTAAGAGTTCTATAATTGAGCTCAACGATCTTCATTATCCAGGACAAAACTAAGCCAAATGAAAAGAAGCTTGAATTCTAGCCTTACTTTGTGGAGGAAAACAGCACTGAATATGCATGAATTCCTGACAGCCAATCATCTTTAGTTACAGGTTAGATTTAAAGGTAACTTCAAACAACATCTCATTGAACAAAACTGAGTCAACCTAGCCAAAGAGGAATTTTCCCAAGCCACTCAAAGTGTCAAATGCTTCGTATGAGCAACGTGCACAATGCATGACACTGAGAACTGGTGAGTTAAAACATCCTCCATCTGAGATCAACTTCTAAGAGGAGCTCCTGCTTCAGAGATGCTGCCTGACTGGCTGTGCTTTTCCAGCACCACACTTTTTAATTCTGATCTCCAGCATCTGCAGTCCTCACATTCCCTCAGTACTCTGGGGCCACAGTTTTTAAGCAAATGGATTTAATTCAATTAATAAATCTGGATTAAAATTTGTAATATTGACCATGATTATTAATTGTCATAAATGCACAGTTTATTAATGCACATTAAGGAAGAAGCCCTACTGTTTTCCATCAGACTTACAGAAATGTGGTTGACTCTTTGATGCCCTAACAAGCCACTCAGTTGACTCAAACTATTAGAAATACAAAAGACATTAAACTGGACAGACCACCCACCAGCAAAGTAGATGCCAAAAATGGCAATGATGTGGGACTGGGGCAACCAAAGTCAGAACTCATACGACACTAGGTTATAGTCTAACAGGTCTATTGGAAATCACAAACTATCATCAGACTTTACCTGAAGAAGGAGCAGCACTCCGAAAGCTTGTGATTTCAAATAAACCTATTGGACTATAACCTGGTTTGTGTGACTTCTGAAAATGGCAATGCCAAACCCAGCTTTGTAGATTCACTGCAACATCCTCCTTACTAACTTTGCAGCTGGTTCCATAGCCCAAGCAAAGTCCCATAGCCTAATCAAGCAACAGCTTGACACTGTCATTTTTACAGAATCATGTTTTACAGATAATGTCCCAGGTGCATTATCCCTGGGCATTTCCTTTCCCACCAGCAGGGCGTTGCACTAACAGCAGTGGAACATTAGAATACATTAGGGAGAGAATTGCCCTGGGAGTCCACAACATTGACCCTGGACCGTAAGAGGTGTCACGGTATCAGCCTGCTTCAATAAAGTGTATAGGAAGAAGAGCCACCTTCTTGGATAGCACTGGCCATATGTAAAAATGAGGTCGGTGAAAGTGAGGACTGCAGAAGCTGGAGATTAGAGTTGAGAGTGTGGTACTGGAAAAGCACAGCAGGTCAGGCAGCTTCCGAGGAGCAGGAAAATCGACGTTTCAGGTAAAAGCCCTTCATCAGGAATGAGACTGGGAGCCTCGGGGGTGGAGAGATAAATAGGAGGGGATGAAACTGGGGAGAAGGTAGCTGTGAGTGCGATAAGTGAATGGAGGTGGGGGTAATGGTGATAGGTCAGAGGGGAGGGTGGAGCGTTCAGGTGGGAAGGTGTCCCAGAGATGTTCCATAAAGCGCTCTGCTAGGAGGCGTCCAGTTTCCCCAATGTAGAGGAGAACACATCGCGAGCAATGGATACAATAAATGATATTGGTGGATGTGCAAGAAAAACTTTGATGGATGTGGAAGGCTCCTTTGGGCCTTGGATGGAGGTGAGGGAGGAGGTGTGGGCGAAAGTTTTGCAATTTCTGCGGTGGCAGGGGAAGATGCCAGGACGGGAGGGTGGGTTTGGGGGGGGCGTGGACCTGACGAGGTAGTCACGGAGGGAACAGTATTTACAGAAAGCGGATGGGGTGGGAAATATATCTCTGGTGGTGGGGTCTATTTGTAGGTGGTGGAAATGGCAGAGGATGATGCAATGTATACAGAGGTTGGTGGGATGGAAGGTGAGTACCAGGGGCGTTCTGTCCTTGTTGCGCTGGGAAGGGTGGGGTTCGAGGGAGGAGGTGCAAGAAGTGGATGAGCTACGCTGGAGGGCATCATCAACCACATGGGATCTTTAAAGAAGGAGGCCATCTGGTGTGTTCTGTGATGGTACTGGTCCTCCTGAGAGCAGATGCGGCAGAGGCGGAGGAATTGGGAATACAGAATAGCATTTTTACAGGAGGCAGGTTGGGAATACAGAATAGCATTTTTACAGGAGGCAGGGTGGGAGGAGATGTAATCCAGGTACCTGTGGGAGTTGGTGGGTTTGTAGAAAATATCAGTGTTGAGTCGGTCACCATTGATGGAGATGGAGAGGTCCAGGAAGGTGAGGGAAGTGTCAGAGATGGTCCAGGTGAATTTAAGGTCAGGGTAGAATGTGTTGATGAACTGTTCACCCTCCTCGTGGGAGCACAAGGTGGCACCGATGCAGTCATCAGTGTAGCGGAGGAAAAGGTGGGGAGTGGTGCCGGTGTACTTGCAGAAGATAGATTGTTCCATGTAGCCGACAAAAAGATAGGTGTAGCTGGGGCCCTTGCAGGTGCCCTTAGCTACCCCTTTCATCTGGAGGAAGTGGGAGGATTTGAAGGAGAAATTGTTGAGGGTGAGAACCAGTTCAGCCAAAAGAATTAGAGTATCTATGGAAGGGAACTGGTGGGGACATCGCGAGAGGAAGAAACGGAGGGCTTGGAGGCCCTGGTCATGGCGGATAGAGGTGTATAGGGACTGGATGTCCATGGTGAAGATGAGGCGTTGGGGGCCAGGGAAATGGAAATCTTGGAGGATGTGGAGGGCGTGGGTAGTGTCCCGAACATTTGTAGGTGTTAAAATGAGGTGTCAACCTCGTGAACCTACAACACAGTACTTAGAAATACGAGATAGAGATAAGATGTACAGCACAGAAACAGACCCTTCGGTCCAACTCGTCCCATGCTGACCAGATATCCCAACCTAATCTAGTCCCATTTGCCAGCACTTTGTCCATATCCTTCTAAACCATTCCTATTCATATACCTATCCAGATGCCTTTTAAATGTTGTCATTGTACCAACTTCCACCACTTCCTCTGGCAGCTCATTCCATACACACACCATCCTTTGCATGAAAAAGCAGTGGGGTCGAATCAGGAGGAGTGCTGGAATAGTTCTCCTTAGTATCAAGTAGTTTTTCCACCGTGGGCTTCTTCCTTTTAATAACTTGGGAAAACAAAAAGGCAAAGCATCAAGACAAAGATGTTTGGTAATGAGGATGCTTTTCTTTATTTTAAACAGCATGGGTTTGTGTCTGCACAATAGCTAGCAAAGCTGGCAGCTGAAAACAGAATATTAAAAGTGCCAAGTGGTTAAGAGAAAGGAAATGGGAGACATAGGCACATCAGGGCTCTGTAACTGGGGCCTCAGGCTGTTGAGGGCTTGCTGTGGTCAGCTTGAGTCAGAAGGTCCTGAGCCAGGACTACAGTGGGACCCATGATTTCTGTCCCTGCCTCTACTAGTGAGTTTAGGATTCTTGCTCATGTGGGGCATGTAAATGAACCATCTAGCTACTGTGCTGTAACTTCTCTCTGGATTGGGAACATTTTACTGAGGCCAGTGTTGTATTAGCTGCTATTCCCTGTGGGAGAGTAGACTCGAGGAACAGGAGTTGGCCATTTGGCCCATCACAATCACGGCTGGTGTGGTCTCTCCTTGTAGATCAAACTGCCGATCTCAATTGAGATTCAGTGACCCGGACTCCACTGCTGTCTGGGGCAGGGAATTCTACAGACTTTCTTGCATGACAAGAAAGATAGAATCTTGAGATAGAATTAAATGATCCCACAGCCAACAGATCTGTTGTCCTGACACATCCAGTCCTGAATGTTTGTAGACAATTAAATAAATGATAGAAGGAGAGTGCTCCACAACTATCTCCATCCTCACTGACTGGGTTCCTAGTATAATAGTGCAACAGGTAAAGCTGAGGCATTTGCAACATTTCCAGCTTGAAGTGCTAAGGATGATCCATCTTAGCCTCCTCATAACGTTTCCAGTATCACACGAGTCTTCAGCCAATATGATTCACTCCACCTGATATAAAATAATGGTAGAAAGTATTGGATACTGCAAAGGCTATTGTTCCTGAAAACATTCCAACAATAGAACTGAAGGCATGTGTTCCAGCACTGTCTACACCCCCAACCAAACTTTTCCAATGCAGCTAGAGCATTGGCATCCACCCAGCCATGTGTTTGTCTATGCAAAATTGCTTATCCATGTCCTGTGCCCAAACCCAAGACAAATCCACCCTGGCCAGCTACTGTCCTGTCAGTCTGTTCTCAATCATCAAGAAAGTGATGAAGTGAGTCATTCTGCAGAGTTATCAAGTGACACATACTCATCAATGATCTGATTGCTGACATGTAGTTGGCCACCCAGTTCCTGACCTCATTACAGCCTTGGTGCAAATACAGACAACTCCAGAGGTTCCTTAAAATTAATGTCCTTGATATCAAGGCAGCGTTTGTCTGAATGTAGCATCAAAGAATCGTAACAAAACTAGACTCAATGGGAATTGGGGATAAAGGTGGTAGGTGCCTGGAATACACTGCCAAGTGAGGTGGTAGAAGCAGGTACAACAGCAACATTTAAGAGGCATATAGACAGACACATGAACAGGCAGGGAATATACGGATACAGGCCATGTTCCAGCAGATGGGATCAGTTTAGAACGGCACAGAGATGGTGGGCTGTACTGTTCTATGCTCTATAACTACCTTCCACCACAAGGTCAGAATTGAAGATATTTGCTGGTGATTGCATAATGCTTAGTACCATTCACAGACTTCTTCAGCATCAGAGGAGGTGTGCTTAAACGTGGCAAGACCTGGACAACATTCAGATTTAACTTTAAAGTGACAAGTAACATTCATGCCATATAAGTATATACCTGGAGGCATGCAAGGAATACAAGAGTTTACTGAAGAAGGAAATCAGGAGGGTGAGAAGGGCATATGAGATAGCTTTGGCTGAGAAGACTAGGATGAATCCAATGAGGTACTTTAAGTATACTAAAGGAAAAAGGATAACTAGAGATAGAATAAGGCTCCTCAAGGACCAAAGTGGACATATACGTGTAGAACCACAGAAGATGGGCAAGATTCTCAATGAATATCTCTCCTCTGTGTTTACCATGGAAAAGACATGAAGACTTGGGGAAGTTAGTGGTGATATCTTGGGGACAGTCCCTATCACAGTAATGGTGGTGTTGGATGTAGTAGAATGTATGGAGATGGATAAATTTCCTGGCCCTGATCAGATATATCTAAGAACACTGCAACTGCTCGAGACGAAATGCAGGAGCCCTGGCAGATATTTTTGCATTAAAGTTAGCCACAGGTGAGGTACCAGAAGACTGGAGGGTAGTGAATGTTGTGCCATTATTCAAGAAAAGCTGCAAAGAAAACTACAGACCAGTAAGCTTAACATCGGAGGTGGGTAAGATACTTGAGAAGATTCTCAGAGGAAAGACAAACATGCACTTGGAACATCAGGGTTTGAATAGGAGTAGTGAGCATTGCTTTGTGAGTGGGAGATCATGCCTCACAAACTTGTTAAAGTTCTTTGATGAAGTGACCAGGAAAGTTGATGAAGGCAGGGCAGTAGACGTAGTCTACATGAATTTCAGTAAGGCCTTTGAGAAGGTTCCACACAGCAGGCTGTTCTGGAAGATTAGATCACGTGGAATCCAGGGGGAGCTGGCAAATTGGATACCAAATTGGCTTGATGGCAGGAAGCAGACGGTAATAGTGGAAAGATGCTTGTCAGACTCGAAGTCTGTGGAGTGAAGCGCCTCAGAGGTCGGTGCTGGGCCTATTCCTTTTTGTTATCTATGTCGATGATTTGGATGAGAATATACAAGGCATGATCAGTAAGTTTGTGATGACACTAAAATAGGCGGTATTGTGGACAGTGAGGAGGATTATCAGAAATTGCAGCGGGACCTTGATCAGCTGGGAAAGTTGGCCGAGAAATGGCAAATGCAGTTTAATGTAGATAAGTGTGAGGTTTTGCATTTTGGAAAGTCAAACCAAAGTAGGAGTTTCATGGTGAATAGTAGAGCTTTACGGAGAATAGTGGAAGAAAGGGATCTTGGAGTTCAGGTTCATAATTCTCTGAAAGTGAAGTCACAGGTAGCCAGGGCAGTGAAAAGGCTTTTGGCACACTGGTCTTCATCAATCAGGTAATTGAGAATAGAAGTTGGGAAGTTATGTTGCAGTTATACAGGATGTTGGTGAGGCTGCACTTAGATCATTGTGTTCAGTTTGGGTAACCTTGTTATACGAAAGATGTTATTAAACTGGAAAGACTGCAGAAGAAATTTACAAGGATGGTGGCTGGACTCAATGGTCTGAGTTTTAGGGAGAGGTTGGACAAACTAGGACTTTTTTCTTTAGAGCCTAGGAGACTGAGAGGCGATCTTATAGAGATGTATAAGATGAGAGGCATGGATAGGGTGAATGCACACAGTCTTTCTCCCAGGGTTGGGGACTCGAGGAATAGACGGCATCAGTTTAAGGTTAGAGGGGAAAGACAAAAGGGAACCTGAGGGGCAACGCTTTTACACAGAGGGTGGTACGTATGTGGAATGAGCTGCCAACAGAAGTGGTTGAGGTGGGTTCATTAACAACATTTAAAAGGCATTTGGACAAATACATGATCGGAAAGGGTTAGAAGGATATGGCCAAGTGCAGGGAAATAGAGTTAGCCTGGATGGACATTTTGGTCAGCATGGACCAGTTTGGGCCAAAGGACCTGTCTCCATGCTGTAGGATTCTGTGACTCTTGTAAATGTCAGGTAATGACCATCTCCAACAAGACAGAATTTTACCATCTCCCCTTGACAGCTTGACATCTGTATTATTTGCAACTTCCTTTCAAGTGGCATACCAGTTTGTCTTAGAAATATATCATCGCTCCTTCATTATGACTGGGTCAAAATCCTGGAACCCTCTCCCTGACAGAACTGAGCTTCCTACAACACATGGTGGATTGCAGCTGTCTAAGAAGGTGGTTCACCACCATCTGCTCAAGAGCAATTAGAGTTGGGTAAAAACATGGGCCTAGCTAGCCATACCCACAGTCTGTGAATGAATACATTTTAAAGACCTAAGCACTTATATCTGCTTCCTTTTCTCAGATTTTTCTGCTTTATCTATGAAGCAGGACCTGTCAATAATGAAAAGGGAAATTCATAGACCTTTCAAGTGGACTCATGATTGGGCTTCAATGAAACATGAGTTTTATTTCCAATGGTGAACAAAATTTTCAGACAGAATTCTCAAGGTTTTGTGGCCATTGCTGCAAGAAGTGAGTAGCTGCGTTCCCCTGCAAGCCTGTATGGCTGAAGTGTAGCCAGAGAAAGAAACGCAGCTTTCCACTGACACACTGGAGAGCCAGTGCTCCTTTTCAACATTTAAGCATCTGTTGCACACGCTCTGCATGCTCACTTCCATTACTCATCTTCTGCTCCATCTTACAACCCTCAACCTCAGCAGCTGATTTGCAGACTGTTGTTTGGGCATACAGAGAGCAATCTGGCAACTGCTGCCATTTTAAGTTGCCGATCTTAAAAGCATTCCAAAGCAACCTGTACTCATCTTGTAAACTCTTGATCTCTCTCTTTCCTGCAACAGAAAGCTGCATTACTTTCATTTCTGGAGAACTTCCCTTTCGCTCTGCAGAGTCAGATATCCATTTGCCATCTTTAATGGGGTGGTGAGTGTACTCTCCAGTTATTAACTGGTTTCTCAATCACAAATCAGGATATGTGTATTATGCTTCAGAAATTATCACAATTTTGGGATCCCCACCCTAGAACAAAAATGCTACTCTTAATCTTTGACCTGTGGTATTGTGTTAATATTCGTTTGAATTAAAAAGAATCTTCTTAAAAGTAGGTTGCAACTTTCATTTTCCTTGAAAGAAATTGCCAATTAAATAAGAGTCCACAAAATTAGGTCTTGAACTTGTGGTGTATCAATTTCTTGGACCTATGAATGAAGATAAATGCTTTACAAATCACAAAATATTTTACAGCCTTATGCATCAAAAAGATTGTTTGTCATTTGCACAATGATGTGAAACCTCGGGCAAAGAATTTGTTGCCTGGAACTTCTGGACAATCAGGAAGCTGGACTCCACTGTAATATTTATTCTATCCACTTTGGAAGTCATGGTTCACATGTTTAACCTTTTCTGTATATGTGTCAGAAGTGGCAATAACAGGAATAGCATATTCGATCAACTGAAACCCTTAAATAGGTTCTTGAGAAGTATATAATGTGATGGAAAAAATTTAATATAATTTGAAATATAAAAAGATGCCAGGTGAAAAGTGGATGACTTCTGATCCCAAAAGCTGTTTGAAACTCATTGAGCATGAACTAGACCACTGCATGAACCAGACAAGATAATGAACAAAAGACAAATGGTCCCAAAAGGGTTCCCTCTGGGTATGTTGGGAGCATGTTGTGAAGTAGATTTATTATCTCCACATCTTCTGCAATGACCTAAAAGAATTATTGGAAATGCTTACTTCCAAAATTAAAGTGCACACTTTCCAAAGTAATATAATAATTATAACATGAGCATGCATATGGTTTTTTGATAATGGTGTATTTAAAAGTGTAGAAAAATGTACCTAAAGAATTAGAAAATACCACACTTGCCAATGTTTCAGTAGTTTTCTTTCAAAAACAATGAACAAAGTGTGATCCCAACAGGTATGGTCAGTACTTTCCCAGATTAGTAATATGACAGTGTTTTCCATTTTTGTACACCTGCACTGATGTTTTAATTACCAGCCTGTTCAAGAGTCAGACCTCTGATGTTATCCTGATCTCCAGATAAAGGCAGCTGCCTGCAGCTATAAAGAGTACCATTTGTTTGAAATATGTCTAGAGCTTTCTTTCATGTGATAAATGATTGCACCATTATTGCAAAAGTAGACTTTAGGAATATGTGGATGGCCAACTGTAATCACTAAATATTTTTCAAGCATATCAGTTTCAGAAACAAACAATTCAGAATTTAAGCATACTGAAAATTCATATTAAAAAACGAGCATTTTGGTTAAATGTGAAATTCAGTGAAAATTTGTTAAATCAAAATTCTATTACACATCTTTTATAATATTACAAATTTTACATAGGGATATAATTTTACTTAATTTTCAAATAGGGAATGAATAATATTTGTAATTATTACAAATTTTACATTTGTAATAATTACAAATGTTATTCATTCCCTATTTGAAATATTTAGTTTGTAATTGTGCTTCTCAGTACCAGTCAGTTTGACAGAAAAATTGTTTTAAGTAAAATTTAATTTGAATCACATTTTTTATAATATTACAAATGTTAAATTTATAATTATTACAAATATTATTCATTCCCTTTGAAATGTTTCCTTTCTAATTGTGTTTCTTAATACCAGAGTCAGATTGACAGAAAACATGGTTTAAGTAAATTTTAGTTTTAAAAGACTCAAACACAGTACCACTTTGTGCCACAAGATGATGCTAAATACATTATAATCTTGGAAATTTTACAAACTAAACTTTTGATAACTTGTGATAGTGCAATACTACTTCATGAGGTTTGCTCCAATTTTCCCTAACCTCCTCTGGGTTTAAGTGTCATTCCTGAGATTTTGCAGATACTATTCACCTGCCCCTGTCAGGCAAATGACCTTGACGTGAAGATATAAGGAACAGCCTGGGTCAGTGTCTCCTCTATCTAGACTCATGCAACCCAGGAATGGGTTCTTTTATTGCTTCTTGGATATTTTGGGCTGGGAAAGTTATTGCATGTCTTTCTAGAAGAATTGAAAGAAGGAAAATTTTTATTTTGTACAGCGCAGCAGAGAACTTATATTCTCCTGATTTCCTGATATAATCTTTGCACAGCAGTAAAAACTCAGCAGAAAATCATCTTTTAATCTCTGTATCCATAAGTAC
This sequence comes from Chiloscyllium plagiosum, assembly GCF_004010195.1. Classification (NCBI taxonomy): domain Eukaryota; kingdom Metazoa; phylum Chordata; class Chondrichthyes; order Orectolobiformes; family Hemiscylliidae; genus Chiloscyllium; species Chiloscyllium plagiosum. The sequence goes on along the minus strand of NC_057711.1, from coordinate 77,571,042 downwards.
AGCCAATTTTCTGCTGAAGTTATAGAGAGTAGCATTTAATCTGATCACATGATCTTATCATGTCAGATTTCTGCCCATTGGTTAAGTGAAGATCAATTCATTGGACCTGAAGATGTTCTTGGCTCATTGCCGATGCTTCGTCCTCAATTTATTTTTAGTGGTTTTCCGTTGCTTTCATTCTTGTTGATAGAGCGAAAAGGCAGGCCTGAAATCTACCTCAGTTAGAGTAGAAATCAACTTACACTTCGAGTATCATTCCAAATGATGATATACTATATATCCAGTCAACTAAATTAACCATCACCAGAAGTGAAGATTGCTCCTATTGTGCACTGTGCAGATGAGCCTTCAGCTCGGTTCTTGTATTTCCGTCAACTTTTAGACCTGACAATCAATTGCCAGCCGGCATTATGAAGTAATCTGCCCTATGAATTCTGCTGTTCTTGAGGGATCACTTCATTCTGTCAACCTTTCAGTGATCCCACAGGAATTGGACAGGACTGGAGAAACCCTTTTCTTCCAAACTTTTCTAAAATCTTTAGTTTTGTTTGCTGTGTGAATTATACTCATTATGGAGATTACACATCGTTGTTCATACAACACACCGCATACTGCATTAGTTTGCTGAGAATTTGTGGTATCAATAGACGTTTAGGCTAGGAACATTTACAACACTTAGAACCTGTTTATGTATGATCTATTTGGACCAGGATGGGATTAAGGAAATTTGAATTTAATCAGTAAAGGTGAATTGCATGGCAATTAAGATACTGACCAAGTATTTCAGGTTATGTTTTCTATATCTGTGGCTTTACTGTAAAAACATTAAAAATAGGTGCAGGTGTAAGACATTTGACCCTACAAAATCTGCTCTGCCATTCAATAGAATCACGGCTGATTTTCTATCCCTACCACTTTTTTCCCAATCACCATGTTCCTTGATTCTCTAAAGTATCCAAAAAAATCTATCAGTGTTGCCTTGATTATATGTTTCAATGAGATCATCTTTTAATCACTTAAACAATAGGGAATATAGATCCAGGCTATTCTTTCTTTCTTCATAGGATAACCTCTCATCACAGGAATCAGTCTGATGAACCTTCATTACACCCACAACAAAACATTCTGGAGTTTGCACGTTCTCCCCGTGTCTGTGTGGGTTTCCTCCGGGTGCTCCGGTTTCCTCCCACAGTCCAAAGATGTGCAGGTCCATTAAGTGTATAAGTCCTGCTAAGATTTGCTTTCCCAAAATGCAGCACCTCGCATTTATCTGAATTAAACTCCATCTGCCACTTCTCAGCCCATTGGCCCATTTGGTCCAGATCCTGTTGTAATCTGAGGTAACCTCCTTCGCTGTCCACTACACCTCCAATTTTGGTGTCATCTGCAAACTTACTAACTGTACCTCTTATGCTCACATCCAAATCATTTGTATAAATAACAAAAAGTTGAGGACCCAGCACCGATCCTTGTGACACTCCACTGGTCACAGGCCTCTAGTTTTAAAAACAACCCTCCATCACCACCCTCTGTCTTCTACCTTTGAGCCAGTTCTGTATCCAGATGGCTAGTTCTCCCTGTATTCCATGAGATCTAACCTTGCTAACCAGTCTCCCATGGGGAACCTTGTTGAACGCCTTATTGAAGTCCATAGAGTTCATGTCTACCACTCTGCCCTCATCAATCCTCTTTGTCGCTTCTTGAAAAACTCAATCAACTTTGTGAGACATGATTTCTCATGCACAAAGCCATCTGACTAGCCTTAATCAGTCCTTGCCTTTCCAAATACATGTACATCCTGTCCTTCAGGATTCCCTCCAACAACTTGCCCACCACTGACGTCAGGCTCACCAGTCTATAGTTCCCTACCTTGTCCTAAATAGTGGCACTATGTTAGCCAAGCTCCAGTCTTCTGGTACCTCACCTGTGACTATCGATGATACAAATATCTCAGCAAGGGCCCCAGCAATCACTTCCCTAGCTTACCCCAGAGTTCTAGGGTATGCCTGATCAGGTCCAGGGGATTTATCCACTTGTATGCAATTCAAGACATCCAGCACTTCCTCCTCGGTAATAAGAACATTTTTCAAGATGTCACCATCTATTTCCCTACATTCGGTATCTTCCAAGTCCTTTTCCACAGTCAACACTGATGCAAAATACTCGTTTAGTATCTCTCCCATCTGCAGATCCATACAAAGGCTGCCTTGCTGATCTTTGAGGGGCCCTATTCTCTCCCTTGTTATCTTTTTGTCCTTAATGTATTTTGAAAAGCCCTTTGGATTCTCCTTAATTCTATTTGTCAAAGCTATCTCATGTCCCCGTTTTGTCCTCCTGATTTCCCTCTTAAGTATACACCTACTGCCTTTATACTCTTCTCAGGACATATGCTTCCTTCTTTTTCTTAACCAAACCCTCAATTTCTTTAGTCATCCAGCATTCCCTATATCTACCAGCCCTTCCTTCCACCCTAACAGGAATATGCTTTCTTTGGACTCTCATTATCTCATTTCTGAAGGCTTCCCATTTTCCAGCCGTCCCTTTACCTGCGAACATCTGCCCCCAGTCAGCTTTTGGAAGTTCTTGCCTAGTACCATCAAAATTGGCCTTTCTCCTATTTGGAATTTCAACTTTTAGATCTGGTCTATCCTTTTCCATCACCACTTAAAAACTAGTAGAATTATGGTCGCTGGCCCCAAAGTGCTCACCCATTTACACCTCAGTCACCTGCCCTGCCTTATTTCCCAAGAGTAGGTCGAGTTTTGCACCTTCTCTAGTAGGTACATCCACATGTACATGCTTAACAAATTCCTCTCCATCTAAACCCTTAACACTATGGCAGTCCCAGTCGACATTTGGAAAGTTAAAATCCACTACTATAAACATCCTATATTTCTTACAAATTTGTTTCTCAATTTCCCTTTGACTATTAGAGGGTCTATAATACAATCCCAATAAGGTGATCATCCCTTTCTTACTTCTCAGTTCCACCCAAATAACCTCCCTGGATGTATTTCTGGGAATTTTCTCCCTCAGTACAGCTGTAATGCTATCACTTACAAAAACGTCACTCCCCCGCCTCTCTTGCCTCCCTTTTTTGTCCTTTCTGTAGCATTTGTATTCTGGAACATTAAGCTGTCAGTCCTGTCCATCCCTGAGCTGATTCTATAATTGCTATGATATTCCATTCCCATGTTCCTAACTATGCCCTGAGTTCATCTGCCTTCCCTTTTAAGCCTTTTGCATTGAAATAAATGCAGTTTAATTTATTAGTTCTACCTTGTTCCTGCCTGCCCTGACTGTTCGACTCACTTTTTTTTTCTCAATTGTACTAGTCTCAGATTGATCTCTTTCCTCACCATCTCCCTGGGTCCCCCCCATCCCCCCACCTTACTAGTTTAAATCCTCCTGAGCAGTTCTAGCAAATCTTCCTGCCAGTATATTAGTCCCCTTCCAATTCAGGTGCAATCCATCCTGAAATGGGAGAAGAGATTCCAATGATCCAAAAATGTGAATCCTTCTCCCATACACCAACTGCTCAGCCATGCATTCATCTGCTCTATCCTCAAATTCCTACCCTCACTAGCTCATAGCACGGGGAGTAATTGAGATATTACTACTCAACCGTTTCCCTTCCTTATGTTGTTGGTTCCAATGTGTATAATGACCTCCTGCTGGTCCCTCTCCCCCTCGAGAATATTCTGCGACTTCTCTGAGATATCCTTGATCCTGCCACCAAGGAAGCAACACACCATTCTGATTTTTCGCTATAAGTCACAGGAACTTCTATCAGTGCCTCGGACTACAGTGTCCCCTAACACACTCGATCTCTGGGAACTTGATGTACCCCTTATTGCATTAGAACCAGTCTCAATACCAGAAACTTGGCTGTTCGTGCTACATTCCCCTGAGAATCCATCACCGCCTACATTTTCCAAAACAGCATACTTGTCTGAAATTGGAATAGCCACAGAAGACTTCTGCACATGCTGCCTACCTTTCTTACCTTTTCAGGAGTTAGCTTATCTATATGATTGTATCTGCAACTTTTCTCCCTTTCTATAACTGCCATCCATCACACCACCTTGCTCTTGTAAATTCCTCATTGCTTCTAACTGTCGCTCCAACCAATCCATTTGATCTGATAGGATTCGCAACCAATGTAATTTACTAGATATAATCCCCAGTAACACATAAACTCTCCCTAAACTCCCACATATGACAAGAAGAGCGTATCGCTCCACTAAGGGCCATTTTTGCTTCTTCCAATCTGCAGACCCAGAAAATATCCCTGTCTTATTCCTCTGCAAAATACTGGTCCAGGCTAACTTAATACTTATGGCTTATATTTTTAAGTTTAATCAAGAGATATATCTCAATAAAAACATATAATCAAGAAAGAACCCACTCTACTCGCTACTGCAGACTTACGGCAAAGCCCCAAGGCCCACTTAAAACTATTCACTTATCTGTCTCTGTGCGGTCACCTCTCCCAAACAGGTTCCTCCAAGATCAGTTGTAAATTTCACTGTTTGTTAATTTTTCCAGACGCGCTCCGACGCCCAGTGATACATGAATTCAACAGCAAAGGCAGTAACTGCACAGGTTCACTGCTGTGTCAGTTAGCAGTGTGGGTTTCATTCTCTCTCTCTCTCCTGCACTGACCCGACCATGTGCTCCCTTTGTCTGTCCCTTTCCCCTTTAAAAGTATTTTGACTATTTTTCTCCAAAGTTCCAATAGTATTTAAAACAATAATTGCTGCTCCTGGAATATGGGGAAATCACCTCCAACACCTAAAATACCTCAAAAAAAGAGCAGCCTGTTGCAGCCAGAAATTTCTCCCATCCTCCATCTTGGATTACCCAGAATCTTCTTTAACCAAAGAGTTTTGAAAATGTGGAACATACTACCACAGGGAGTTGTTATAGATATGTTTAAAATGAAACTTTACACATTTGAGATTATTTGTAGCTCTAATGAGAAAAGATGTGGGGAGGTGCAAGTGGAAAATAAACACCAGCATGCACTGATTGGACCAAATAATCTGCTTCTGTGCCATTTATCGTGTAACCATGTACAATCTTTCATCCGTTTGTAAAGAACATTATAATTATATAGAATTCCTGCAGATACAGATCATTCAGCCTATCAAGTCTTCACTACCCTCCAAAGACCATGCCCTCCTATCCCCACATTTACCACCTAGCTTGAACATTCCTGAACACCACAGGGCAATTTAGCATGGCCTAACATACATATCTTTGGACTGTGAGAGGAAACCAGAGCAATCAGCAGAAATTCACACAGACACAGGGCAAGCACTTGCAAGCTTCCAACAGGCAGTTATCCAAGGTTAGGATTGAATCTAGGTCACCAGCACTGTGTGAAAGTAGTGCTGACCACTTTGCCACCATTACATTACACTCAATTACTCAGGTGTTTGTCCACTCAGCCAGACTTTTGCAAATTTTTTGAGTCTTCCTTATCAATTTTTTTCCAGGTGTTGGGTGGCTAGGATTTGGTGGTGGAGGGGGAGTTCAAGTGACCGGCCACAGGGTGGTGGAGCTGTTTGGTGCATGTGTCCCAGCAAATCCTGGGCATCCCTCCCTTCCAAATCCTGGACACCTGACGCCTGGAGGAAGAATGCCTCATCTTCCAACTTGGGAATCTCCAACCACATGGCATCAACATTGACTCCATCAGTTTCCTCATCACCCCTTCCCCCACCTCATTCCAGATCCAAACCTTCAACTCAGCACTGCCCTGTTAAACTGTCCTATCTATCCATCTTCCTACCCACGTATCCGGTCCATGTTCCGCTTTGACCCATCATCATCACCCCCCACCTGCATCTACCTCTCGCCTTCCCAGCTATGTTCCCCACATGGCCACCCCTTTTATTTATCTCTCAGCCCCCTTTCTTCCACCACCCCTGCCCCCACATTCCTGATGAAGGGCTTATGCCCAAAACAATTCTCCTGCTCCTCGGATATTGCCTGACCTACTGTGCTTTTCGAGTGCAACATTTTGCAACTCTGATCTCTAGAATCTGCAGTCCTCAATTTCTCTTGGATTTGTTACAGTCAATCTCCTCATCCAAATCATTGACATGGGTTGTAAGTTACTGATGACTAAGATCTGATCATTACAGCCTGTGACATGAAAATGATTTGTTTATTTCTACTCTCTATGTGCTGTGCATTGAACAATCCTCAATCCATGCAAATATATTATTCTTGAATTCCAAGCACTCTGATGTTGTATAATAATGCTTGTGCAGCATATTATTAAAGGTAGTATGAAAATCCTATTAAACTAGTTCTCCCTCATCTACCCTTTGGTTTCATTGACAAAAAACTTAGAATTGTCAACCATGTTAGAGTTCATGTAGACTAAAATAGGTGGAAAACTTAAAGAAAAAGTTGTAACATCATTTGCTGCCAGAATTTCTGTTAGACTCATTCATCTGCCATGTCAAAGCATCACTAGTTTGCACTAATGATCTGTGCATTCAATCTACACCCATCACTTATTAAAAGCAATTAAAGGATTGTTAATGAATTCTCATTATAGCAAATACTGTTTTCTGTTGGGAAAATAAATATTCTATCAAATACTGTGCTCAGAAGTTAGCTAGGAGCTATGCTTTTATCAAAATTGTTTCAAAAGAGAACTGATAATAGCAATTAATGGCATATTCAGAGGGTGAGTGGGAAGATCATGTTTGACCACTGTCAATCTGGTGAAGCATCTAAAACAATCTGAAGAGTACCACTTACCACATGCAATTATCCTTGAAACACACATATTGACCCACAGAATATAACATCTACAGTGTATGAATGCAAACACTAAAAATGGTGTCCGATTGATGAGTGGGAATGTTATCCTAATCAATATTTATCCATAATGAAGATCATTAAAAATACAGAATATTTGGTCATTATCAGCTTATGTTTTGGGGAGTTTTTCTGTGCAATTTATTTGCTGAATTTCTTATGTTTCAGCAGTGTCTCCATTTCCAAAGCAATTATCTGTAAAGCACTTCAGGACATTCAGAAATGGTAGAAAATACAACATGCATATTTATTTTAGTTTGATAGAGTCCTGTTAGCTCTTTATGAAATTTGACTCTCCAATAAACATTAAAAGACATACTTGCACAATATAACAATTAACCTTTTGCAGTATAATTGATACATGATTTAATTTGTAAAATTGGTAATTTAATGCAAACAATACCCGCAGTGGAAAAATGTGGTGATGATCAATGAAACAATATGAATGCAAATACCACATGTTCACTGTGGAAGACCTGACATTGGAAAATTGTGGCTGAAAAAGTGGTAATGTTACAGTAATGCTCTAGAGACATGAGCTAAAATCCTGTGACAGCAATTGGTGGAATTTAATTTCATGAATTGAATCATCCGGAATAAAATACTGACTTCAGTAACTTTTACCATGGACTGTCTGGATTATTGTAAAGTAACCATTTGTCTTTTAGAGAAGGAAATTAGTTGTCCTTACCTAGTCTCTATATGACTCCACAGCAATGTAATTAATTCTTAAGTACACTTGGGAGAGGCCTGAAAAGCCAATCAATTGTAGCAAATCAGTACAGCAGGCACATGTCCATCTTGGGAGGTGATGGACTGTAGTCAGGTTGTATGTCACTTCTGGCTGTTGCCGTAGCAGTCTGTACAAACATCTCAAGGCTATTGAAAAAGAATAAGACTAGACAAATGATCTCACATTGGTCTCGGCATTGGGAATGACAACGTCCCATACTGCCCAAGTTCTAGAAAAATAAACCACTAACAACTGGGGATTTGAGTCAAAATTGAGAGCTCTGTTCCACAGCCTGACATAACCATACACTCTGCATCATTTCTTACTTCAGCAAGGTGAATCACTCAAGACTATATTACAACAAATTAAGTAGCTTACTCAAGCTATCCTACTGGAAGTACCACTCTTATTTAGTGTTCTTTGTTCTTTGAACACTTTGACCAATTTATGTATTAAAAATAATTTACCCAAGCACTCTTGTTGGTGAGGAAGACAAACAAACACAGAATTTGGTTTGCGGTTCAACTCAATTTTATTAACAAAATATTCCTTAATAAAGACGATGTGACCATTTCCCAAATTCCCACAATATTTACTCTCTATTTCACTCTATCCACCAGAGAAGGGATATTATCCACAATGATTCCCGTGTTTGAGCTGAGCCATTAGAATCTCCTTCCTCTCCAATCGGTCAGATAAAGCTGGCTCTCTTTCATGAAGGTGGATTTTGCAGGTCAGGGTGGATCTTCTTCTGGGTCTTCTTGGGTTGCCACACAGTCTTCCACCACAAGTCTTTCAGCAAGTCTTCACTGAGGAGGTGGCTTCCAGGTGTATGTTTTTACCTCCCTCTTCCAGACCTTCCTGAATGTTCTGTAGGTTTTGGCCCATAGGGTCATGAGCGGGGTTCAAAGCATCCACTGGGATCATGCCAATACCCTTCACTATTGCTCTGCTGGAAGTGAAAAGTGCACATCATTAGGCAATAGCTAGAAGTCAAGGTGCCAGAAAGTTTGATCAATACTCTGTCAATGCACATTCCTCAGGCAACCCTCAGGCTGGTTCCTTCTGACCTTTGTGACCTCCTTTACTTTGGTTTCCACCATTCTCTGAAGCTGCTGGCTGCTTTTTAATTAAGTTTGGCCAGTTTTCAATTGGGTCCCATTTCACTGGCTGTGGGTCAAGTTAGAATGTCCAATTTTAGCTTGTGGCTGCTTGACCATATTAATGACCTTAATGTGCTGTTAAACCTGATCCTGAAACTTGTAAGACTTTCATACTCCTCAAGGAGAAAGTGAGGTCTGCAGATGCTGGAGATCAAAGTTGAAACTTTATTGCTGGAACAGCACAGCAGGTCAGGCAGCATCCAGGGAACAGGAGATTCGACGTTTCGGGCACAGGCCCTTCTTCAGGATTCCTGAAGAAAGGCCTGTGCCCAAAACGTCAAATCTCTTGTTCTCTGGATGCTGCCTGACCTGCTGTGCTGTTCCAGCAATAAAGTTTCAACTTTCATACTCCTCAACATTACTTTGATTCTTACAACTCAATGACTCTGAATAACATTTTAACCAATCTAAGTAAATTCAACTAATATAGGTTATTGGATTAAAGCTTCTTATATCGAGTACAATTTATTCAGACTGATATCTGACAAAGTTGGAAATGCTCAACAGGTCAAGCAAAATCTGTGGAACAAGATAATGTTTTGTTTTGATGATATCTCACCAGAAATAAAGGAAAGATAGAAATGCAATAGTTTTGAAGCCAGTAAGAAGGAAAGGAGACCAGGGGAACTAAGCACAAGCTCTATGATTAAGATGGCGGCCAAGAGAGATGGGAAGCATCGGGTCCTACATTCCCTGTGACACTGTTGAATGTTGTATTTGCTGAAATGCTTGTTTCCATAGAATTCTTATTTTAAAAGCATGATCCAAAAGGAATGTCTTTTTTTGAGAACTGAATGTCAGTTAAGACTAGAAGTCCATCCTCATGCACATTTCAATGAACAAAGAACAAAGAACAAAGAACAAAGAAAATGTACAGCCCAGGAACAGGACCTTCAGCCCTCCAAGCCTGAGCCGATCCAAATGTACAGTTTAAACCTGTCAGTCAATTCCTAAGCATCCGTATCCCTCTGCTCCCCACCTACTCATGCATCTGTCCAGGCGCATTTTAAATGAATCTACCGTGCCTGCCTCTACTACCTCTGCTGACAACGCGTTCCAAATGCCCACCACCCTCTGTATCCCCCTTAAACTTTCCACCTCTAACCTTGAAAGCGTGACCTCTCATTATTGAATCCTTCACCCTGGGAAAAAGCTTGTCTCTATCCATCTTGTCTATACCCTTCATGATCTTGTAAACCTCAATCAGATCCCCCCTCAATCTCCTTTTTACTAATAAAAATAAACCTAACCTACTCAACCTCTCTCCAGAGCTAGCACCTTTCATACCAGGCAACATCCTCGTAAACCTTCTCTGCACCCTCTCCAATGCGTCCACATCCTTTTGGTGATGTGGCAATCAGAATTGTACACAGTACACTAAATGCGGCTGAACCAATGTCTTGTACAATTTTAACATGACTTGCCAGCTCTTATACTCAATACCCCGTCCAATGAAGGCAAGCATACTATATGCCTTCTTGACCACTCTATCCACCTGTGCAGCAACCTTCAGGGTACAATGGACCTGCACTTCCAGATCTCTCTGCCTATCAACTTTTCCCAAGGCTCTTCTGTTTATTGTATAATTCGCTCTAGAATTAGTCTTGCCTAAATGCATCACCTCACATTTGTCTGGATTGAAAACCATCTGCTACTTTTCCGCCCAACTCTCCAGCCTATCTATATCCTCCTGTATTCTCTGACAGTCCCTTATGCTTTCTGCTACTCCACCAATCTTCGTGTCATCTGCAAACTTGCTGATCATACCAACAGTGCCCTCTTCCAGATCATTTATGTATATTACAAACAACAGTGGCCCCAGCACTGACCCCTGTGGAACACCACTGGTCACCTTTCTCCATTTTGAGAAACTCCCTTCAACTACTACTCTCTGTCTCCTGTTGCTCAACCAGTTCTTTATCCACCTCACTCAGACACTCTGCACACCATGTGACTTCACTTTCTACATTAGTTTACCATGGGGAACCTTATCAAACACCTTACTAAAGTCCATGTATATGACATCAACAGCTCTTCCTTCATCTATCAACTTGGTCACTTCCTCGAAGAACTCTGTTAAGTTGGTAACGCTCAATCTCCCCCGCACAAAACCATGTTGTCTATCACTGGTAAGCCCATTCTTTTCTAAATATAAATAGATTGTATCCCTCAGTACCTTCTCCAGCAACTTTCCCACCACTGATGTCAGGCTCACTGGTCTGTAGGTACCCAGAATATCCCTACTAACCTTCTTGTACGGGGGACAACATGAGCAACCCTCCAGTCCTCCGGCACCTCACCTGTATTTAAGGATGACACAAAGATATTTGTCAGGACCCCAGTTATTTCGTCTCTCGCCTCCCTCAGCAACCTGGGATAGATCCCATCCATGCTGGAGATTTGTCCACCTTAATAACCTCTAGCCTACCCAACATCTTCCGTACTTATGTCAACGTGATCCAGACTAATCAAACTTCTATCACTAGTCTCAACATTCATAATGTTCCTCTCCTCAGTGAACACTGATGCAAAGTAATCATTCAGAATCTCACCCATTTGCTCAGGTTCGACACACAGCCTTCCCTCATTATCCTTTAGTGGACCAATCCTTTCTCTAGTTGCCCGCTTGCTTTTTATATGAGAATAAAATGCTTTGGGATTCGGGTTAATTCTGCTTGCTAAAGCTATTTCATGACATCTTTTAGCCCATTTGATTCCTCGTTTAAGACTTGTCCTGCTCTTCCAATAGTCCTCCAGGGCCCGTTCTGTTCTTAGCTGCCTAGACCTTAAGTACGCTTCCCTTTTCCTCTTGGCTAGTCGTAGAATTGCTCCTGTCATCCACAGTTCACGAATCTTGCCCTTCCTATCCTTTGCCTTCAACAGGACATGTCTATCCTGCACTATCTTTAACCTATCTTTGAAAACCTCCCAAATCTCAAATGTGGACTTCTCTTCAAATAGCTGTGTCCAATGCACATTTCCGAGCTCCTGCCTCTTTTTGATATAATTGGCCTTGGCCCAGTTTAGTACTCTTCCCTTAGGACCACTCTCTTCTTTACCTATGAGTATTCTAAAACTCACTGTTCCCAAAGAAATCCCCCACCGCAACTTCTGCCACCTGTCCCGGCTCGTTCCCCAGTACCAGATCCAATATGGCCCCTTCCCTCGTCGGACCAGTGACATACTGCTCTAGAAAGCTCTCCTGGACGCTTCTTACAAATTCTACCTTATCCAGACCTCTGACGCTAGGTGTATCCCAGTCAATGTTGGGAAAATTAAAATCTCCCATCACCACTACACTATTGCCTGTACATCTTTCCATAATCTGTTCACCTATTTGTTCTTCTACCTCACACTCACTGTTGGGAGTCCTGAAATTCTGCCCCAACAATATAACTGCACCCTTCTTATTTCTCAGCTCCACCCATAATGCCTCATTATACAAGCCCTCCATAGTGTGCTCCTTTAGCACAGCTATGATATCGTACCAACAATGCAACTCCACCCCCTCTTTTACTTCCCTCCCTGTCCTGTCTGAAGTGTCTATATCCTGGAACATTTAGTTGCCAATCATCATGACCTTCCTTCAACCAAGTCTCTGTGATTGCAATAACGTCATACTCCCAGGCACCAATCCAAGTCCTAAGTTCATCTGCCTTACACACTATACTCTTTGCATTAAAGTAGATGCATTTCAGGCTACCAGTTTTTTTGTGCTCATCTGCTCTCTGCCTACTCTCCTCTTTATTAATGCAATCTTCATAATTCTTACAGTCTCCAGTCTCCACCTCGCTGCCTACTTGTTCCCAGTCCCCTGTCACATTAGTTTAAAACTTCCCCAACAGCAGTAGCAAAAACTCACCCAAGGACATTGGTTCCAGTCTGGTTCAGATGTAGACTGTCCATTTTGTAATAGTCCCACCTTCCCCAGAACTGGTCCCAATGTCCAAGAAATCTGAACCCCTCCCTCCTACACCATCTCCCAAGCCACGTGTTCATCCTGCCTATTTTTTCATTTCTACCCTGGCGAGCACAGGGCACTGCTAGTAATCCCGAGATCACTACCTTTGAGGTCCTCCTCTTTAACTTCTCTCCTCGCTCCCTAAATTCTTCTTTCAGGACCTCATCTAGTTTTCTACTTATATCGTTGGTGCCTATATGCACCAAGACAACTGGCTGTTCACCCTCCCCTTTTAGAATGCTCTGCAGCCGATTGGTGACATCCCTGACCCGAGCATCTGGGAGGCAACATATCATCCGGGAATCCCGTTTTCGGCCACAAAATCGCCTATCTACTCCCCTCACAAAAGAATCCCCTATGATTATGGCCCTACGAGTCTTTTTCCCGCCCTTCTGTACAGCAGTGCCCGCCACGGTGTCATGATCCTGGCAACTGCTGCCCTCCCCTGGTGAGCCTTCTCCCCCAACAGTATCCAAAATGGTATACCTGTTTTGGAGGGTGATGGCCGCAGGGAACACCTGCACTGCCTTCCTACTCTTTTTCTGTCTTTTGGTCACCCCTTCACTGTCTCCCTCAGCAATTCTAATCGACCAGTTCACTAAACTCCACAGTGAGTCCATCCACAGCTCCAGAGCCGTCATGCGGTCAAACAAGAGCTGCAGCTGGACACAATTCTTGCAAGTGTAAGAGTCAGGAACGTCAGACACGTTCCTAAGCTCCCACATCAAGCAAGAGGCACATGCCAGGGGTCTGAAGTCGCCTGCCATTGTAAGTTTAGCTTTATATGAACTGACCAAAACCAAGCAATGCACTTAAATATATGAAAAAAAAATAAAGAGAAAAATAAAAGCCTGACCTTACAGAGTCTTTTTCGTCTGGTTAGAGGAGGGGGCAGGAAGGAGACACTACATGCGTAGTATCTCAGGTTTAGCCACTGCTCAAATATAAATTAAGCCCTTACCTTCCCGGTAATTAAGCCCTCGCTTCACTCAACCTTCTCTCCTCGCCGGGCTGTAAAAATGGAGGCCCGACTCCCAAGGTAAGTGCCTTTTTAAGTGGGAAAACTTACCCTTCCCGGCAGCCCTCGCTTCACTCAACCTTCTCTCCTTGCCACGCTGTAAAAATTGGTCAGCACGATGCTTAATGTAATCCAGACAATTAAATGTGAGCACTAAACAAGGCATTTCCAAATTAAATTCTTCTAATCACTCTGCTAAAATGTATAATAAATTCTTTTATGGAACAACCATCTGTCTTTTGAAATCCATCAAAGCTATAGTCAGGGTGGTCAGAGTAAGGATCCTCTCATCATAAGCGGTATGGAGCCAAATGGCGAACTCTTGACTCTTTGTGCCCTATTGTGCGTGTGTGTGTGTATGTAAAGAAAATGCTTGGATTTATGAAAATACTGCAGGTGGAACTTATTTTGTACAAATCTAGGATTTAATATGGCAGAATTTAAGCAGAAAACTTGAACATTTAATGTTTATTGTTTTCAGCCAATATAAAATGCAATACTTTTTACAAAGGCTTACTGGTACAGTAGCAGAGATTGAGTGAGTGTGAGGTAGCAAAAAGCAGATGTTGGCACTTACATTGGCAAAGTAGAAAAGGATATTGATCTCCTGTCTACATTGTCGGGCATTACCCTCCAGATCAGAGCGTACTTTAATCTGGATGGTAACCTCAGACCAGGCTGACATTTTTTGGTGTCTAAATCTCCACTGCTGATCCTCGGGGAAATGGAAGCACCGTATCAGCACCATCCTTTCCAGCAGACCTTCAGGATTCTGCCCACCATGCGGGGCTCCAGTACCCCTGGGGAAAACGTCAGGAGGTGTGGAGATCAGCTCTGGACTGACATGTATCATTGTATTTTTAAGGTTGTGTGATGTAAGGAATGCCTGTGAATGCTGAGATATTAAGTGAGTGATGAATTATTGTGGGATTGGCACATGTTAAGATGGGGCAGAGATTGGGTGTAAGAGAGAGAGGCATGGTTGGTAATAAATGAGATGTGTTTGATAAAATCAGGTGAGGAAATACTCTCGACGACGTGGCAGGAAGCCCTCCAAAAAAACCTAAATACAACTCTGACTTAACCAAAAAATGTAAGATTCAGCCTTCAGATTAAATGCTCTGTCTGGAACAATATGATATTTTCCAATCTTCACTTTTTGCACCTAATCTCTGTTGCCATGTTAAACAACTGACAGCCAGATGGTCAAATAGAACACCAATATTTTACAGAATACTAAAGCAATTTACAGAATGCAACATTACAAATATCCATCAGTGTCCTCATCAACACTAGGTGGTGCAGAAATAACTCTTCATTTGTTTTTGAGAAAATCAAACAAATAAAACAATTATTTAAAGAATCACTCCTTAACGGAGTACTGTAATGAAAGATGTAAACATTAAACTAATGCATCTCAGTTTGATGATAAGGGCTATCCACTCCACAGCAGACTGGTGACTCTCCTGGGCCACTGGATCATGAAAATCATACCCCATTTGGAACACAGTGGAACAAACCTGCTGTGTTCTGAAATAATGCTTTGTTGTCTGGAGGTTGTGGTGATTCTTGCAGAATTCACTGGAGCATTTGTCTAACTCTACAAGAACTGTTGCTTCTGCTGTAACCTGGCTTTTATGGGATGCAGCCCTTGCCACCAGGTTTTTAAAGGACACCTCAAGAAGTGAAAGAGGAAGAGGAAAAGGGAAAAAATCAAGGAGGAAGAGATGAGACATTGGCTCTCCACAATTCTGGACTTTATTGGAAGTTAATAATGGAATTAATATCAGAAACATTCAGAACAGTAATGATGTAGTCATGATATGAGATACATACAGAGTCAGAGAGTCAGACAACAGGGAAACAGATCCTTCAGTCCAACTCGTTCACGCTGACCAATTTTTCCAAACTAAACTAGTCTTACATGCCTGCATTGGCCCATACCCCTCTAAACCTTGATAAGTATGAAAAGGTGAGATGGAGCAGAAGTTCTAACCTTGATGAAAGTTAACTTTTGTATTATCCAAGCTGCAACTAAAGTATGATTACAAAAGTTCCATTAATGCTAGCGGTAACTTTGGGAAACTAAGGAGTGTATGACCCAATAACACAACAAAATAGCTGAGCAATCCATAATAGGACGCTTAGACTCAGATTCCCCTGAAGTCTCATCCTAACATTACCAATGGCCCATAACTCTTTACGTTTCCATGCCTTGACCATGGGCCATCATAGTGTTCTCTTCAACAAAATCCTGAAATAAAAGATATTACAAAAAGGGAAAATGTTTAAGAACAAATTTTTCAAAGAGCATTTCCAATCATACCTTCCACTGCAGCACTGATATATTGGGTTGCATTTGCTTATATTTCAATGTAAATTGTGACATCAGGCATCAATTGCTGAATGATGGAGTTTTCAACCATTTTGCAGTGAGAAGAATGGATTCCAGGCTTTTCATGAAGACATTTGGATAGGTACACGATATGAAAGGTTTAGAGGGATATGGGCCAAATGCAGGCAAATGGGACTAGTTCAGTTTAGGGGGCCTGGTCAATGTGGACAAGTTGGGCCGAATGACCTTTTTCCATGTTGTATGACTCTGTGACTCTATGTGCCAAGTTGGAGATTAGATAGAGGTTCCCAAAATCATGAATTGCAGCAGACCTTTGTCCAGAAGATCAAAAGAGTAATAGGGCTATCATTTACTATTGTTGAGAACATCCAGGGTGACAATATGTTCCTGCCTTATGCACCTGGATCGAGTGGATTGAGAGAAGCTGTTCCCACTCATAAGAGGAACGAGAATGAGAATGAGAGGGCATACAGTTGAAGTGATGTGCGAAAGAAGCGAGGGTGATTTGAGAAAAAAGCGATGAGTAGTTAGTTGTGGAGTGCACTGCCTGGAAATGGAGGATGCAGGTTCAATTGAGGCATTCAAGAAGACATTGGCTGATTATTTGGATAAAAATAATGTGCAAGGGTATGGAGAGAAAGCAAGGGCTTGACACTAGGTAATGATGCTTATTTGATGAGCAGGTATGGGCATGATAGGCTGAATGTCTCCTTCTGCACAATAACAATTCTGTGATTCCATGGAGTTGGACTCCTCCATGCTCCTTGATAGTGTAACAGGCTTTGTAATAGCCTTTGCCAATGCACCAAACATTTTGTATGCAACACTCTCCCTTATGCTGCCTTATTGTTATCATCATCTGAGTTCTCTGTAGCAGAAACTGTCTTCAGGCTTCCCCTCTTGTGAGGCTGGCACACATGAATTCCTGTCCCCTTGCCCAGTCATGTCTGTTAACTCATTACCCTCTGAAATGTGCATAGTTCCAGATCTCAGCTGGTGGCTGCCACAGTTAAGCCATGTGACAATGTTTCTTCAACTGATTCTGGTCTTGCTTGAGTCCTTCATAGTGAGGCTGCTGTGGTTGACCAGATGAAAGTTCTTTAAAATTTGAAGACGAAAATGAAGAGTGTAAGAGTTGGGTAGAGAGACAGATTCACTAAAATGGAAAGCAAATGATCCATAGTTACACCATGGGCTAGATTCCATGTTTCTCAGGTTGAATAGAGCATTGCAGTGGAAACTGAGTAGATCTGCTCAATCCCACCCCGTGTTGTCTCAGTGTGTTTGTTCAAGTGTTGAATGGCCATTGAGAAAGGGGCTGATTAGAAGACAAAGGAGATCTCCACACCCAGTTAGCACTTTAGGCCGGATCGTCATACATCAGAGAGATAATGCCGCAAACAGAAGGTCCATTACTGCTAGAATACTAAAAGCCCCTGCTCTCCGAATCAGTCTTTATTTTTTATTAAAGGTTCAAAATAGACTCTAAAAAGACCAAAAAAGAAGTTGCTGCCACATTCTTCATCATCCTGGCAGCAAGCCTTCTCTCTTGCCTTTGCATCACCTTGTCATGGCTGCTATAAAATACTCCAAAATATTTTTATATTCATTGCCTGAAAAATACAGTGTGATGAAAAATTGAAAATCACTGGGTTGTTAACCAGCTTAATAGTTTGTTAATTAGTGACTTCAAAATGCCGCTGATATATGTGCCCGCTTGGCATCCATAATTTGGTTGACTAACATGACAACATTGTATTGCCGGCATGTTATCGTCATGTTTGATTTTATATTCATATGAGGGTCAGCCTGCCTTAATTACATACATAACAGTTGGCTGCACCTGCAGTAAGCACTTGATGTCAGAAAGCAGAAAAAGGATGAAGTAGAGTTTTAGAAGGTACATAAGGAAGGAATATACAAACAATCTGGATGTTCTCAGCAATACTGGATGGTGGCCCTATAACTCTTTTGATCTCCTCTACCAATGCCTGCTGCATTTCATCAGAGAACCTTGGAGCATTCTCTCTGGCCTGTTGCTCCATAGGTCATCTTCTTCCCTCCCTCGACAACTTTCACTAACAGCTCCACCAGCCACTACATCTTGAATACACTTTCACTTTAAGAGAGACATGTTTCCTTATGAAGTGCAAGCCACTTGAAATTCATGCTAGCTGCACTTGATCTATGTACTATCGTTCACATCAGACTGCATTTTGCAATTATGGCTTGCATGGTATACTGCTAGCATCCCCACCTTTGTGCCAGGACTCCCAGGTTCAAGTCTCATTTGCTCGAGCAATGTGTAATAAGAGCTATGAACATGTTGATTTTTTTTTAAAGATCCAGACTGCTGAAATTATGCAAATTAACAAGGATGAACTTTCCATGGTGTCTCACTTTAACTGGGTGTGAGTAAGCAAGCTTTATGGATCCCTATGCCAAATCATGGGTTGAATTTAGTTTTTTAGTTCAAATTTTTTTCTAAAGCATTTTAATAAGCTTTTATTCATCTACACACTTGTCTCCAACAGCAGAAAATGTGCTTACAATTTTTAATTTTGGTGAACATTATGTTGTTTTAATAAATATGTTTCTGCCTTAAACACTAGTTTTAAATTAATAAGCTTGCTTTGGTATTGAGCATGGTGGTAGGTTATGGAACCTGCAAAAAAAAATTGGAATATAAATGTAAATAAAACAGTATGTTGATATGGAGCATGGGGAAAATGATGTAAGGGAGAAAAAGGATGGCAAGAGAAGAAATACAGTAAAAGAACACGAGATATTTAAATATAAATTGAGAGGAAATCCTATGTAAACTGCGATAAAATATCTGTGAAGCAATGCACACTTTGTCTGTAATAAAACAGGGGAGTTGAAGGTAATCACATATTGAGAAGAACCAGGCACAGAGGAGATTACTGAGACATGGATACAAAAAGATTCAGGAGGGTATAGCATATTTAGTAAAGATAGAGGGGTAAAATATGAAGGTGAAGTAACTGCACTTAATAGGGATGACATAATGCCAGGAGCTAAAAAAGCAGACACCACTATCAGCAAAACAAAAATAGAAAACATAAGAATTGAGATGAACGATAACAGAGAGTCAATCATACTAAAAGATGCAGCTTACAGACCAACAAATAGTAGAAGGGTGATAGATAAAGAAATGTACAGAACTGAGTACAGAACACCGAATGATCATCATGCAGGATGCTAACTACACCAATATGAACTGGGGAGGTCTTGTGGTGCAGACAGCTTCTCTACTTCTGCACCATAAGTTTTAGAATCAAATCCCATGCCAGGAACAGTTAGTCATGGAAGCTGCACTGGTAAGATGGCCAAATGAGTTAATTATCAACCTTTGCAATCTTTTATTCCTGATGAAGGGCTTTTGCCTGAAACGTCGATTTCGCTGCTCCTTGGATGCTGCCTGAACTGCTGTGCTCTTCCAGCACCACTAATCCAGAAGCCAGGTAAAGGTTTTCTAAATACTATCCTGTCATACTATGACAACATACAAGCATACTATGCTGTCCAGAATGGGGCTTGGCTAGGAAATCCACAATTGTATCCAATGGATTTAGACAGGCATCTGGAATGCTTTCTCAATCAATGGAAGGAAATTGTAAAGCTTTCCAATAAAATTTAGAGTTAGTTGGGCTGCGTCCTCTCCCCTGTCCTGCTTGAGAGATGGAAGAGACCTTCTGTGAAATACTTAGGAAGGTTGCTGGCAGAAGAGGGGTAACAATTACAGGTAGCTGAGGCACTCAGGTCAAAGCTTCATTTCACAAGGATGATGTCATTTCTGCTGAAGATCATTCCAATCAGCTTCATGATGAAGATCTCCTTGTTCTAATTACTATTACCCGGGAGACGATGAGATAATCATCAACTGCAATTGCAGGTCCATCAACTTGCTAAAGGATGGTGGTCATCAAGGGTTGTCCATGACTGACTGCTGTAGACTGACACATTTCAAGGTCCAGGACCACTAAAGCTTGGAACAGCTACCACAAATGTGAAATATAGAAAGACTGTTGATTGCCCATCAGTCATAGTATGGAGTGGCATGGTGGCTCGTGGTTAGGCACTGCAGCCTCACAGCACTAGGGACCTGGGTTCGATTCCAGCCTCGGGTGACTGTCTGTGTGGAGATGGCACATTCGCTCTGTGTCTGTGCGGGTTTGCTCTGGTTTCCTCCCGCAGTCAAAAGATGTGCAGGTCAGGTGGATTTGCCATGCTAAATTGACCGTAGTATTAGGTGCATTAGTCAGAGGGAAATGTGTCTGGGTGGGTTAGTCTTCGGTGGGTTGGTGTGGATTTGTTGGGCCGAAGGGCCTGTTTCCACACTGTTGGGGATCTAATTTAAACCAAGGGGCTGCAAACTGAAAAACTGGATTGCATACTTGACATGTAATGACAATGTAATACTATCCACAATTATGAATGTAGTGAGTAATGCATTCTATTGGAAGAAAGTGATTTGTTTTTACTTTATGTAACATCACTGAATAGTCATGTAATGCACTTAATTTTATGAATAAAGTACATTTTCAGAAAAGTATTTGATAGATTTGGTTTATTTCCTTTTGTACAGGTAAAGTAGATAGGTGATCTAATTAAACTACAGTATTTAAAATTCTGAAATGTTTTGACAGAATAGATACAGAATATATTTCCTCTTGTGGGATTAGCAAAACCAGATGCCATCAGTACAGAATGATACAGTACATGTGTTTTCTCCCAAAGACCGGTACTTAGCTCAATGTTTGCTGATGCTTCATCCTGAACTTTTTTTGTGTGTAATGGTTTGCATTGATCTTCAATTCTAAGGGGTATGGTGAGAAGACAGGTCCCAACTCTATCTCAGACAGAACAGGAGTTAACCCACACTGTTTGGTGTTATTCTGAACCATACAATAGTTATCGAACCCTCACTCAGCATCCCACCACCACACATGCTCGCACGTCCGCTCCCATAAATATATAGTAAGAATCAAGAAATTCTGGAAAAATCTGAAGGAAAGTTGTTTTCCAAAGAGTGATGAAAATGTAAAACTTGCCATTATGGGGAGTGGTTGATGTGAATAGCATAAATGCATTTAAGGGGACATTGGAGAAGAGCAGGAGGGAAGACAGAATATGGAGCACAATGATAGATTTAGGTAAGAATAGAAGGGAAGAGACTCAAGTGGAGCATAAACATTAGATGTGATTCGTTGGGCATAATGCCCTGTTTCTGTGCCATACATCCCATGAAATCTCATATATTTTGCATTTTAAAGAGACAGCTACCAAGCCAAAGCAGAACAACAAAAATCTGAACTTTTATGAGTTGAGGAGAAGGCTGGAATCACTGCATCAGGTTCTAGGTATAGGTTTAAATACAGTGGACTAGTGAGGTATCATGATGTATAGCTGCCCTGAGCACATTGCATACTGTAAATGTGAAGTTTCGTCTGTCAGATTTCAGAAGTGGCAACATATTACCTAATCTGAAGTAGTCTTACCAACACTTCCAACATATTTCAAGATGCACAACATTGTGGTATTTGTGGTATCACTGATGAGGTTTGAGACATAAATAATTTGAATTTAATTATAGCACCATATATTTTTTTCAGCAGCCAGAAGTTATTTACTTGCCTCCAAAATTATTTTTGTGTCGTTTTTGCTATTTTGCTCTTATTTATTATCCATTAAATTTTAGATGTGAATAAGTTTATCTTTAAAACCATCTTGTATCAACCAGGGTGCGTGCATTGTAGATGCATCAGTTGTAATAGTGTGTGAGTAACAAAACTTCTTTGTATTTGTTAATAGAATGTGGGAATTGCCTACAAATACAACATTTATTGACGTCCCCAATTATTGCAGAGCCATCTTGTGAAACTATTGCTATTCAGGTCGTGTACGTATACTCGTAATGCTTTTAGGGAGGGAGTATTTCAGCCCAAAGATAATAAAAAGGTAATGATAGATTTCCAAGTCAGGATGGTATGTGATGCAGAGAGGAACTTGGAGGTGTTTGTGAATGTCTGCTTATCTTGTTCTTCTTGGTAGTAGAGATAGCATGTTTGCTTGGCAAGTTGCTAAAGTGCATCTCTACATGGTACGCACTGAAGCCACTGTGGATTGATGGTGGAAGGTGTGAGTGTGCTTAAGCCAGTAGATGGGATGCCAGTGACATGGACTGCTTTGTCTTGACTTACGTCAAGCATTTTGTGGGTTGGAGCTATGCTCATCTAGGGAAGTAAAGACACTAATGCATGCCCCCCACCCCCAACATAACACTATTAACTTGTGCCTTGAAGGTGATGTATTATTGATGTAGTTTGAATCATACATTCCTTAATGTAACTTACTAGAAGCTGTAATATTACAGCTTGTGTGAGTAGTGTGGCTCATTTTACACTCAGTTGACCAATTTCTCCAAATGCCACTCCTCAGCTATCAATATTAGAGAAAAGGCACATATAAACTGTGATTTTTCTGGCATGTGGTGAGTTCCATTATTTTGATTTGATTTGATTTATTTATTGTCATTTTTATTTAGTGACAAAATACAGGGAAAAATGTTGCATAATGTTTGAACTATATGATGATCCAAAGACAGTGAGCCGGACTTTGTAAGCAATCTTCAGGCTGCAGCCAATAAAGAGACTGCTGCTGCTCCTGCCATCCCATTTAGAACAGTTGGCTAGCTCTCCATTGCCAGACCGCTTCTACTACCAGACCATGGGGTTTCCAAACTCTGACATATTCCTGAAGATTTCATCCTTGTCTCTGCTGTTCAAGATCAATCAAGCAAACCTTTGTTTTAGAAAATTTCCAATGGTTTTGTCATAAATAAGCAAAAGTGTGGGACTTGATTTAGCTCAGTTATTTCGATAGTTATTTTGCAAACACTATAATGCCAACAGCATGAGTTCAATCCTCACGCTGGCTGAGGCTACCTTTAAGGTCTCTCCTTCTCAACCTCTCCCCTTGTCTGAGGTGTGATGGCTGTCAGGTTAAATCACCACCAGTTGTCTCTCTAATTACAGAGCAGTGCTATGGTTTGGTAAGACTTTGGTGATTTAACTTTAAATAAAAGTGTTTTAAAAATTTTCATTAACAATTGCATTTTATTTTACCCAAGTTATATCTAGAAGATTGACCTTTAATTTTTGTAGACTCCTGAACATTCCTGGGGCATAGGCATGGTAAGAGAACCAGAAACTCAGCATTTGTCAGCATCACTGAGAAAAACTTTTGCTGCTGGGTGTGCAAAGCGAATGAAAGCAGCTTAATGAACATGTGAACATATGTACATGAGAATTAGGAGCAGATTACTTGGCTCATTGAGGCTGGTCTGCATTTAATAAGATCAGAGTTGATCTGATCACTGTAAAACCCAATCCACTTATGAGCTTTCATCCCCTTCCTTCCAAGAGTCTATCTACATCTGCCTTAAAAATATTTAAATATTCTGCTTCCACTGCCTTTTAAGGAAGAGAGTTCCAAAGAATCATGACTCACTGTGAGCAAACATTTGTCCTCATCTCAGTCAACTGGATGTTCCCTTTTTTTTAAAGTGGTCACAAATTCGAGATTCTCCTAGAAGAAGGAATATCTTTTATACGTACATCCTGTGAAAATCCCTCAAAATCTTATACATTTCAATCAAGTTGCCTTTTATTCTTCTGAATGGATATAGGTCTAGCATGTTCAATAAGATGATAAGATCATAAGATACAGAAGCAAAAGTAGGCCAACCTGCCCATCCAGTCTGCATCACCATTCAATGAGATCGTGGTTGATCTCATAATCCTCAACTCTACTTACATTCTTCATTTGGCACCCCACCTATTCCTAAAGTATTAGTCTAGTAAACGGAACTCATTTCATAGTATTTACATCTTTCCTTAAATAATGAGACCAATATTGCACGCAACACTCTGGATGTGGTCCCTGCAATGAACTGTACAACTGATGCATAACCTCCCTACTTTGAAAATTAAATAGCTTTCACCATAAAAGGTAACTTCTTTGCTGTCCACTACACAGGAAGAAAGAAAAATTGGCACAACTTTAACTCTATTGGAACACCTAATAAACTAATATATTATTTATCTGCTCCTCATCACTGTTTCAATATAGCAGCATCCCCTAAAGACCTCCTTGACAAAGGCAAATTTAGCAAAACATTAGTCCCTCACTTGGGCAGAACAAACACCAATGGAATGAATCCAGCCGCAAAAGAGAACTCAACCTTTTTGCAGCAGCAGAGCGAGTGCTGTATGTCGCAGCTTCACCTGCAAAACCCCCAGCTGCAACAACTGAAATCAAAAACTAAAACCCTGGGTCTGTCTGAGCCTGACTCCACCCACTTCTGCTTCATTTGTCTAACTTAAAAAAAAAGCTCAGCAAAAGTGAGGACTGCAGATGCTGGAAACCAGAGTTTAGATCAGAATGGTGCTGGAAAAGCACAGCAGGTCAGGCAGCATCCGACGAGCAGGAAAATCGATGTCTCGGGCAAAAGCCCTTCATCAGAAATAGCTCTATTCCTGATGAAGGGCTTTTGCCCGAAACATCAATTTTCCTGCCACTTAAAAAAAAACTATCTACTCTGCTTCCTATGAGGCAGACACCTTGGCATCAGATTGAAAACACTCTTCTTCAAGAGAAACAAGACAGAACAAATCCGTCTTAAAGCCACATCTCATCACACTAACCATTAAAGAATGCCTGACAGTTAACTCTCAATTAGTGTCAAGTCTAACGATCACTGGTTTCTCTACTCCTGCACCAGGAGGCCCGGGTTCAAGTCCCATCTGCACCAGAGGTGTTTTTTTAACATCTCTGAACAGGTTCATTAGAAAAATTGGTTAATAACAAATAATTTTATAAAATCAATCAGACCTCATCTACCAACCAGATAGTCGTCTCCTCTCATGCAGCATAAATATTGGCCTTTCTCTTGATTGGTCTCCTGACAAATTGTTCTGATGAGTACAAGGTGAAAAACCTCAATCAAATGTGTCTTCATTTGGAAACATTCTCACAAAATATTTTTTAACTTCATCATCTTTCAGGTCTAGCCAAATGGCTTATACATTCTGGTTAACTAGGCTTAGGTCATCTCTCTCTTTCTCTCTACTATGTTAATATGATAATTAATTAACAGAGAAACTCCTTCAACCTTTCCTAACTTCCTGCCCTTCCTAGATATCATGCACTGTTTTGTGGAGGTGGATTTGGGCTAAAAGATTTTGTGTTGGAACCAGGTACGCTAGGCCTACCAATGGGAGAAAACCCATTCAAGAGGTGATTTTAAGACCTGGTCTGACCATTGGCACAGTGAAGCCACTTCTATGCTGTTGGTGGCCTCAACACATAGCAAGGGATGTTCCATTACCTAGAAGAATTGTTATTTTTTGGCTATTTAGGTATATAGAAAGGGTGGATTGCAGATGTTGGCAATCAAGAGTTGAAAAATGTGGTGCTGGAAAAGCAAACCAGGTCAGGCAGCATTCGGGGAGCAGGAGAACCGACATTTCAGGCATAAGCCCTTCACCAGGAATGCGGGGTGTGGTGGAAGGGGGCTGAGAGCTAAATAGGAGGGTGGTGGTTGGGATGTGAGGAAGACAATAGGTAGATCCAGGTGGGGGATGATGGTGATAGGTCAGAGGGGAGGGTGGAGCGGATAGGTTGGAAGGAAGATGGACATGTAGGACAGTTCAAGACGGTGTTGCTAAGTTGGAGGGTTGGATCTGCAATGACATAGGGGGAGGGTAGTTGAGAAAGCTGTTGAATTTGACGTTGATGCCATGTGGTTGGAGAGTCCCAAGGCAGAAGGTGAGGTGTTCTTCCTCCAGGCATTGGGTGGCATAGATTTGGCAGTGGAGGAGGCCCTTGACTTGTATGTCCTTGGCAGAGCGGGAGGGGGAGTTGAAGTGGATGGCCACAGGCCGGTGGGGTTGTTTGGTGTGTGTCCTCCAGAAATGTTCCCTGAAACCTTCTGTGAGTTGGCGTCCTGTTTCCCCAGTATAAAGGAGACCACATTGAGAGCAATGGACACAGTAGCTATGGTGTTGAATGTGCAGGAAAATCTCTGCCAATTGTGGAAGGATCCTTAGGGGCCCTGAATGGAGATGAGTGGGGAGGTGTGGCCACAGGTTTTATACCCCTTGCCACCGCAAGAAGGTGCCAGAGTGGAGGGTGGGTTGGTAGGTGGTGTAGACCTAATGAGGGAGTCACAGAGGGAATGGTCTCTACAGAATATTGGGGTGGTGAAGGAAATATATCTCTGTTGCTGGGGTCTGATTGTAGTTGGGGAAATGGCAGAGGATAAAGCGCTGAATCCGGAGATTAGTGGGGAGGAAGGTGAGGACTGGGGGATTTCTATCCTTGTTGCAGTTGGAGGGATTTAAGGATGGAGGTGCAGGAAGTGAAGGAGATGCTGTGGAGGGCATTGTTGATCACATGGGTGAGGAAATTGCAGCCCTTGTATTAGGAGGCCATCTGCAATGTCCTGGAGTGGAATTGCTCCTCCTGGGAGCAGGTACGGAAGAGGTGGAGGAATTGGGAGTAAGGGATAACGTTTTTACAGGAGGCGGGGTGGGAGGAGGTGTAGTCCAGGTAGCTGTGGAAGTCAGTGTGTTTGAAGTAGATGTCCGTGTTGAGTTGGTCTCCGGAGATGGAGACAGCAAGGTCCAGAAAGTGGAGGCATGTGTCCAAAATGGTCCAGGTGAACTTGAGGTCAGTGTGTCAGGGTGGAAGCTGTTTGTGAAGTTGATAAACTGTTCAACCTGTTCAACCAAATTATATAACCTGGGTATATAATTTAAGTACTTAGGTATGTAATTTGGCCATTTATCGACAGAAACTGGCAGCCAAGCCATTGTCATCTCTGCAGCTGGAGGAATGGTCCAGCAGTTGTTCTGTGTCCATGAAGCCCTCTCAACATGGCTATGGCATTTTATGACCCCTACCTCATCCTTGCCCCTTCCCCACCTAAATTCTGATCAAATCTCTCCCATTTTAAAAGATGGAGGAAGGACAGAGAAGGGAGGAATGAAATTATTAAAGATAATAGTGGCACCATTATGAACATAAGATAAATGTTCTTTTATAATCTTTAATCAAAGTGAATTTCATTATTTTCACACTTGCATTCATGGGGTTTGCATTTGTTCGCAAAGGACGTTGTGCAAATATTGTTCATAAAATATGGCATGTTCATTATAAATCAACATTAAATATGATTGAATATACCTTAAATGATTAACATCATGTGGCAAAACATTTGGAAAAGCTTCATAGAAACCCTTAAAAAATTGTGAAAGTTATTTCTTCCAATCCTTATTTAAGGCCCAAAGGAAGGTATGGTGCAGCTTCAAGTACAAAGGTATTCTGTCAACTAATGACATTATTTGTTTTGAAATTCTGACAGAGCAGTAGCTTAACTGATATGACCACCAAACTTGCATGAAATGATGAATAGATGTGTCACAGCAGATAATGTAACGTATATTAATAAAGTCTCAAATGAAAGCACATTTTATGAGCGCACTTCAAGAAGATATTATGGACTTCAGAAGAAGAAAATAAATTGGAAGTTTTATTTCAACAGCAATCTTTTTCAGATTCTGGTTATTAAATGTTAGTATTTTATGCTTTTCAACTTTCTACAAAACATCAACTATTCATGCTTTTATACTTAGCTCACATATAGCAAACTGCCTAACTGAAAATTAATCTCCCACTTCGAGTGACTTAGAAAGCTGAGCAATAGGCTTTAGATTTTCTGTATTCAAAATGATTTGAGATTGTACTTTGGAATAGACGTTACTTTATTTCATTTACAATTTCAAAATATCATTTTAGTTTTTCTAAACATACCTTCTCTATGGACCATAAGACAAAAATCTAATTGAGGTGTCATACCTTAGAGCAAAATTCAAGTGCTTGATCTGTAAATGAAATGAAATGAAGATCTTGATTTTAATTAAGTACAAATATTATTGTGTATTATATTTAGCTTAAATATCTTTTAAATTATTTTTCCACCATTTTGATTGCACACTTTTATTTCCTTTTCTTGTCACCAGACAATGCAGGGATATAATTTTGAAGGAATACACTGGGAGAAATCCATCAGTTGTGCCAATTCGTTTTCTGCTATAAGTATTTGGGGAAACTTATTTCTGGGTACAATCTCATTATTTGACTTCTCCAGGAAAGGCATTGATGCTTAAACAGCAATTGCTGGCTTCCAATATCCAGGATGTCTGTTTGAAACAAGAATTAGACCATTTCAACGTGCTAATCAGGTTCACTAATGCCTGTTTGGGGACCCCTTGCTAAAGTTGGTGTATGTAAGCTGACCATGCATTGCACATGCTCATCTTATTTATTGTTGGTGTACATCAGCTTGATGGATGGCCCTTAAAGATAGGTTAGCTTTATTTTAGCCACATCTAAGCAGAGCCAAGACCAACCTTCTGATTCTACCCTACTGCTGTGGATGGTTCATGCCTTCCTCCATTTCCCTCAACCTCCTATTTTCTGAACTACTCGTAGGATCAATCTACAGGTCAGCTTGACATTGTAGCTAGACAATTTTATTCAGATACAAACATCTGCTGAATGCCTTCAGCTCAATGGGTTTTATGTAGATAATGCCTCATGCTTAATTTCCACTGTGCTTTGAGGAGATATCTTGGGATGAGGATTCTATTTATGTTGCCAAAGTATTGACAACTTTCTGTGGTCCAGTCCATGACTATTAACTTCACGTGAAATAGGATTTAAAGTAATATTGGAGTGGCCATAAGTTATTGGTCATGGCTTATTGTATTACCAAATTAGATTGCATCCAACACATGTTCTGAAGAAGAATCAAGGATTTACAAGCTCTAGCCAAAGGAAAGCAATTACTATCTACTTGCCTGTTTACAATTATATCTCGTTGACCTCAAAATGAGAAGTCTGTTCGACATGCTTCTATTTTACTGATTTTAAATATATAAAATATACCTTTCATTTTGTCAACAAAAGCTTAAGTACTGACTTACTAAACACGTTCTACATAATATCCACTAATGTATATCATAAAATGTTGAGTTATAAAAATAAAATTGCCATAACACTTTACTGAAACCACTAAAATTAAATAAATGGCAATTACTGCATAGCCAGTTAAAATAATCTAACATAAAATGTGCTGATACTTAAAGCAAGTTTCATCAAATAAAATAATCTGTCATATAGATTCTGATGAAATGGAAAAGAATACGGAAAGACAATTATTCTTGAAGAATATCTTGGAGTTTATGTCTTATTTTATTACTTTTGCTCTAAGAAAGAAAGCATCATATGGTTATCTGCCGCGTGTTTTCAAAGTTCAATATAATACACAAATAACAGGTGAAAGTACATCCGGTATAATCATCTAAGCAAAGTAATTTGGACACAGCTAAATATAGACATTGGAAGCTTAAACTCTCAATGAAGCTCTGGAAGAGATTACTCTCTTAGAAGAAGTAAAAACTCACTACCTTCAGTAATAAGAAACAATGCTAATGACCAAAGGGTTGCAACTAGACAGGCAGCAATAATGATTATGATTATTAGCTAATCCATAAAACTAAACTATTTTTCTGTCAGCTTCATGAATTCGAAAGGGATAGAAAGTGATAGACATTGGAGTAGCCAAGGTAAGAAATGGATAGCTGGAAATGTCCCAGGTGTACTCCTTATTAGTAGGGAACTCAGAATCCAAGATGTTTGTGTTAGAACAAGGTGAGACACGTTCATTCAAAATGCTGGAAATTGTAAGGGAAACCCATGCAACTTGTACAACTTCAAGCTTGTACATATGAGCTTGAAAAGGATAATCAGAAGGAAAATTGCAGCATTAATTATTGCTAAATTACAGCTAGCTACAGTTTTAACTAAAACTAAACATTGAGTGAGTGCATAAGAAATACATAGGGTTGATGAGAGATATGAAGCATTTTGAACTGAAGAAAAGATAACCCCTTTTTCTTCAAAGGAAGAAACATAGAAACAATGAAAATAGGAGCAGGAGTATACCATTTGGCCCTCCATGTCTGCTCCACTAGTCAGTATAATTATAGCTGACCATTCAAATCACATCCTCGTTCCTGCTTTCTTCCAATACCCTTTTATCCTTTAAGGCATAAGAATCAAAGCTTTATTCTAAGGGATACAGAGATTACTCAAGCTATCTTGCTGTGAAAGGCTTTAGTTTTCCCTGCAGAGGGTTCATTTAAAGACAAAGTGCTCATAAATAGGATAGGTGGTGAGTATGTCCCTGCTCCATTATACAAAGTCCAATTGGAGTGTGAATTTTCAGGACCAGTAATAGTCAGGTTAATTAAGAAATTACCTGTGGATTGAGTTGATTTACTCATGAAGAATGATTTGGCAGGAATGAAAATTATAACTTTGCCTTGGAAATCCAGTTGAGGCTAAAGAGATGGAACAATTGAACGAATAGGTTCTAGGTATTTTTCCAATATGTGTAGTGACCAGAGCAATGACTAATCAAAGGTCATCATCTGAGGTCTCAGGAATACTGCAAGCATCTGTTAGGCTACCTGAAACTCTGATTATGCAATAGGACAGATCAAAAGAAATGTCTTCATTAATTGAGGCTCAGGAAACAAATCCAGTGTTATTACAGAGAGTTCAGCTAGAAGCTGAAGCTGAAGATGTTGCAGAATGGTATTTAATTTAAAACTCAGTTCTGATGAGGAAGCAGAGACATCCTCAAAGATCCTCAAAGATCTACAGATGAAGAATAGTTGGTTGTTCATCAAATAATAGTACTGCCTCAATCTTGTAAAGAGATACTTTGAGTAGCACATGAATTTTCTATGGAAGGGTATAAGAGTATGGAAAATATTGACTTCATTAACCATGTATTTTATATGATCATGGCTTCATAGAAATGTAAAACATGCCATTGATGTCAGGTGATAGAGAGACCTCAACATGTAATCAAACCCAATACTTTGATACCAATTACAGAACCATTCAGCCTAATGTCAGTACATTGAGTAGGACTATTACTAAAAATGAAAGCAAGTCATTGGAAGTATAAGATTAGGGTTAGAATTAGATATGCCTTGATGTACAACATTGAAGAGGTATGATGTAGATGTAGGAGAGTCTGAGAAGATAAAGCAACATCCTTATCAGTTGAGCCCAGATAAACAAGCTCAAGTGGAAGGAAGGATTCAGAACTTCCCAGAAAACCACTTGGATGAGCCTAGTCCAAGTAGCTGGAGTTCACCTGTAGTTAATTGAATGGATCAACTGGACTCTGTATAAAATTATAGAAAGATAAATGCGATCACAAAAACAGAATTGTATCTAATTCCACAGTTGGAGGACTCCAGTGATAGAATTGCAGAGTCTCATTCCTTTCTGAGATTGATCTATTGAAAGGATACTGACAAGTACCATTATTATCAAGGGCTAAAGAAATGTCTGATTTTGTTATATCCAAAAGGGTTATACCAATGATGACTGATACCATTTGGGTTAAAGAATGCTTCAGCTAGATTCCAGAGTCTTAAGAGTCAAGTCTGTTCTTTCAGATCAATTAAGTGGTATAGTTAGACAATGCTGTGGTATATAATAACATATGGAAAGAGCATGTGACCTGATTAAGCCATTACAACTGATTGGCTTAGTAATAAATGTGGCTTAGTAATAAATGTATCAAAAAGTGAATTTGAAAAAGCAGGAGTAACATTTACTTTGACATATTGAAGGACATAGACAAGTGTTGCTTAAAGCAGCAAAAATTAAGGCTCTAATAGAATTTCCTGTTCCTAAATCTAAATGAGAACATTGAACATAGAACATTACAGCACAGTACATGCTCTTCAGCCTTCAATGTCATGCCGCCCTCTGAAACCAATCTGAAGCCCACCTGACCTACACGATTCCATTCTGGTCCATATGCCTATGCAGTGACCATTTAAACGCCCATAAAGCTACCAAGTCTGCAACTGATGCAGGCAGTGCGTTCCATGCCCCTACTACTCTCTGAGTAAAGAAACTACCTCTGACATCTATCCTATATCTATCACCCCTCAATTTGAAGCTATGGCCCTTCATGCTATCCATCACCATCGGAGGAAAAAGGCTCTCACCTTACATTCTAACCTTCTGAGTATCTGAATATCTTATATGTCTCATGTAAGTCACCTCTCAACCTTCTCTCTAACAAAAACAGCCTCAAGTCTCTCAGCCTTTCCTCATAAGACTTTCCCTCCATACCAGGCAATATCCCAGTAAATCTCCTCTGAACCCTTTCCAAAGCTTCCACATCCTTCCTATAATGCAGTGACCAGAATTGCATGAAATACACCAACTGCAGCCACACCAGAGGTTTATACAGCTGCAGCATGACCTCATGGTTCCGAAACTCAATCCCTCTACTAATAAAAGGTAACACACCGTATGCCTTCTTACCAACCTTATCAACCTGGGTGGCAACTTTGAGGGATCTATGTACATGGACACCCAGATCTCGTTGCTCATTTACACTACCAAGAATCTTACCAGTCACCCAGTACTCTGCATTCCTGTTACTCCTTCCAAAGTGAATCACCTCACACTTTACTGCATTAAACTCCATTTGCCACCTCTCAGCCCAGCTCTGCAGCTTATCTATGTCTCTCAGTAACCTACAACAACCTTCAGCACTATCCACAACTGTACCAACATTAGTGTCGTCCATAAATGTACTAACCCATCCTCCTACGCCCTCAACCAGGTCATTTATAACAATGACAAACAGCAGTGGATCAAAACAGATCTTTGCGGTACACCACTAGTAACTGAACTCCAGGCTGGAAATTTCCCATCAACCACCACCCTCAATCAAGAGATTTCTGTAAATATTTGAGTTTTACTGGAAATTTGTGCATAATTTCAGCCTGTTGGCTGTATCTTTAATAAATTTGTTGAAGAAACAAGCAAAATGGTATGTGCTGCATAATAGTAGAAAGTGAGGACTGCAGACACTAGAGATCAGAGTCGACAATGTGGTGCTGGAAAAGCACAGCAGGTCAGGCAGCATCCAGAGCTGGAGAATTGACATTTCATGCATAAGCCCTTCATCAAGAATGAGGCTTGTTGGCCAGGAGAAATGGGAGGATTGTGGGGCTGGGGTGAAGGTCGCTGGGAATGTGATAAGTAGATGAAGTAAGGGTGAAATTGATAGTTTGGAGAGGGGGGTGGAGCAGATAGGAGGAAGGAAGATGGACAGATCAAGAGGACGGTGCTGAGTTGGAAGATTCAGACTGGGATAAGGTGGGGGAGGGGAAATTAGGAAACTGGTGGAATCCACATTGATCCCATGTGTTTGCAGGGTCCCAAGGTGGAAAATGAGGCATCCTTCCTCCAGGCATCAGGTAGTTAAGTTTGGTGATGTAGGAGGCCCAGGACCTGCATGTCTTTGGTGGATTGGGAGGGGGAATTAAAGTATTCAGCCACAGGGCGATGGGGTTGGTGGGTGTGGGTATCCCAACGATGTTCTCTGAAGCAGTCGCATGTTGGCATCCTGTCTCCCCGACGCAGAAAGGACCACATTGGGTGCAACGAATACAGCAGATGATGTGTACATTTCTGTCGGATGTGGAAGAATCCTTTGGGGCTTTGGATGGAGGTGGGAGGGCGGTATGTGAGCAGGTTTTGCACTTCTTGAAGTGGCTGGGGAAGGTGCCGGGTGTGGGCTGGTGGGGGGCCTGGATCTGACAAAGGAGTCGCGGAGGGAATAGTCTCTCCAAAACACAGATAGGAGTGGGGAGGAAATATATCCTTAATGGTGGGGTCCTGCATAATGCCAAACAGCCAGAATTTTCCTGCTAGTGGGTCATTTCAAGGAGCAATGAGGGACCCATGTAGTGTCTCCCAATTGTTGAGCTATCAATGCACTCAGGATTTTACTGATGCCATTTACCCCATGTCACAGTTGTTAAATTCCTTTCTCAATTGTGTTCATTGAGCATGAGAAATCAGAGAAAAACTAATTGAAAGTCATTTCCAGGAAGAATGAGTTAAGTATGGAGAAAGTGAGGACTGCAGATGCGGGGGATCAGAGTCAAGAGTGTAGTGCTGGAAAAGTACAGCAAGGTCAGGCAGCATCCAAGGAACAGAAGAATCGGTGTTTCAGTCAAAAGTCCTCATCAGGAATGAGGCTTGTGAGCCGAAGGGATGGAGAGATAAATGGGAGGGGTGTAGAGCTGGGGGGAAGTTAGCTGAGAATGCAATAGGTAGGTGGAGGTGGGGGTGATGGCGATAGATCAGAGAGGAGGGTGGAGTGGATAGGTGGAAAGGAAAATGGACAGGTAGGACAGGTCATGAGGGTGGTGCCGAGTGGAAGGTTGGAACTGGGATAAAGTGTGGGGAGGGGAAATGAGGAAACTAGTGAAATCCACATTGGTGCTATGTGGTTGGAGGGTCCCAAGGCAGAAGATGAGGCATTCTTCCTCCAGCGTCAGGTGGTTAGTATGTGGTGATGGAGGAGGCCCTTACAATTCTGTTTTCTTAAACTGATAAGCAGCTCTCACTTAGTGTGAAGGAGATTTGGATATTGTTATTTTTACAGTCCTTGACCATTTGTGTTGCTGAATGTATGTCTCATTTTAATTTTGATTGCAGCTTGATATTTTCAGGTGCTCCCACTTTAAAGTATTACACGTTATAGGTCCTATTGATTGTTAAAGGAAAAGAAATAGTGTGAGAGATGGCGAACTAATATTGCTTGGTTCTAAGGATAGATAGTTTCAGATAGCATATTGTATCTGAGTGCTGTGTAGTGAAGTCTGTCATGACAAACAACAGGTTGAGATGAATCCTAAGGGAACACATTTTGACCTTCCTTCATCAATATCCCTTCAATACTCAGAGTGCACAGAGGGTGAAAGGTTGCCCAGAAATACTTGAGTATCCCATAGGACAAGATTGAGTGTGTGACAGTCAAAGTTTTGGGCACATTTTATTGACTAATCTCTGCATTATGAGCAAATAGACATATGAGGCGCCCATTGTTCATCTCCCAGCCTTGAATGGCAATCTTGTAAAACTGATAGATACAATGAACCTTTCCCTCCAGATGCATGTGGAATTATCACTCACAGAGTACTCTGACTCACAAGATGCTGGCTTAGCAGATAATACCCATATCCCGTCAACTTTGCACTGGACTGGAGGGAGCATGCACCATAGTTGGCTTTGGAGGACTTGGACATTTGTCTGCAGAAACTTTGGGGCTAGAGGACCAAGGCCCACTGAGATCGGCCTGTCCATTTACTATCCTCATCTGGACTTCCATAGGTTCATGGGGATAGAAGGGACTTGACATCTCTGGAGAGTTTTGGGAAAGGGTTTTGGAGATCCCTGCGAGGAAAGAGACACCTAATATGTGGTTGAGGTCTCATACCTCCTCTCACACTACCATTATTGCTGAACACCTATGGCTAGTGTGATAGAGTGAAGGCCCTTGTGCATATCTGGAAGACACTATGTTGGCCTGGGTCTCCATAGGAGTCAAGCTCGTCATGAAGGCAGTCAGCTGCATACATGTTGAATCCAGCCTAGATGTGATAACATTGTTGGATTCCTCCATCCTTTGATCCAGCTAACTGACTGCTTCTGACAAACCTGCCTGCTTCATCTGTGTCTATCTCAGCATTTGATGAAAGCCTTATTGTCCAAGACTCTAGTATCATCTTCTGCCTGGAGCTAAGCAGTTGCCTGGTTTCTGTCAGTCCTCTAAGCATCAAAGACTCTGCAGTATTTCTTCCTCAACCAACTACAAAAACATGTTAGTAATAGGTAAACCAGATGATGATCCTGAGTCTAACTTGGCTTGAATAACCACTAAGGTGAAAGTGTCTGGGCTAGTGGAATGTGCAGGTAAGACTTTTAATGGTGCTTGCTTTGAGAGTTCATTGACTTCCTCCTCAGAGGTGGAAGAGGGTTTCTTACATTGCTCTTTTGAGGTAGAGATTTGCTGAATGTTGCTAGTGCCTGCAACAAAAAAAGGAGAGAGGGAATTATTTGTGTAAGAAGAAAAAAAACCTTGTGTAGATTAAGAGTGAGCACTGGCATTGATGGGTGACCACCGCAGCACTGCATAATGAAGCTTACTTGGTTGCTCTGCCAATGAGTTCCCTCTGTCCCCACATCAACGGTTCTGCTCTTTTGTCAAATGGAGTATTTTCTTCTCAAATGGAGTGAGGGGCTTTATGTTCTCCACTTCCTCCCCTCTACTCATCTTGACCATCTCACCTCAGTTGTTGGTCAACCTTTCCTGCAATGGGACAAAGGGAGGGATTGAATATGATGGAAGTGGATAGAAGAGCAGTTTTAATTGTGACACAGGAGCAGGGGAGATGGTGAAGTATCCCCACGAGTAAGTAGAAAATGTAAAGGGCAAGAAGAGTTAGCAGCTTGGGTGGCTGAGATGGTTGAGAACATTTGAGTGGACATGATGCATGCAATATTGAAAGTTTTAGACTTTGAGCCATGGTGCAATGGCAGAGTTACAGTGATGGTCCTGTGAATAAGAGATAGTGCAAAAGAGGTGGTGGCAATTACTCTTGTGCATTGCAGAAGATCATTGACCTTGCTGCACTTCTATGCATGCTGTTTAAGCTGAGACACAGCACTATC
This sequence comes from Chiloscyllium plagiosum, assembly GCF_004010195.1. Taxonomy (NCBI): domain Eukaryota; kingdom Metazoa; phylum Chordata; class Chondrichthyes; order Orectolobiformes; family Hemiscylliidae; genus Chiloscyllium; species Chiloscyllium plagiosum. Next base: position 77,534,253 of record NC_057711.1, on the reverse strand, counting down.
TGTGTCCAGGTTGGCTGTGTCAAATAAAGCTTTGGTAGTCTGCAGGAATAAAGCAGCCTTCCTTTCTACCACCCAAATGCTATAGTCCAGAAAGCAGAAAACTAAATTGCCATTTTTAGGCCTCTTCCTAAATGATGATCACCACACAGTGTGAGGGCAGTTCCTTGCTTGCAGCATCTGAAGTGACATATAATTGGGCTTTAAATATTGCACCAACTGCGTGAGTGCCGGAAGGTCCCAGCAGTGGTGAGTATGTCTACTGCTGCTGTCATGTACTCTACTGGAAAAGCCTAAAGAGACTGGTTGAATAAGATAAAGGGCAAAAGATTGCATGAGAAAAGTTGCTCCAAGCGCCTGGCAAGTTGATCCTCACTGTAACTGTAAATGGGAGAATTCTGTCCATTGTTTATAGCTTGAACAAAATAATCAAGGGCAGAAAAGGAATTTAGAAAATGTGGCATTCCCACTTAAACAACAAAAGTCTTTAAAAATATTTTCCTTTAGTTTCGTAATTTTTGAAACTTAGGCAGAATACAAAGTTTTCCATTTGCGTTTCGAGAGAGGTAGTAGTGGAGCTTATTATTGGTTTAATCCTTATATCTTAATGATAGTAGAATATTGTTGTATTAAATTTTCTGAATGGATACCATTGATGCTAACAGTACAGGACTTGGTGCTTTCTCTGGATATCATTTACTGATTTCATTGCTGAAACTCCTCTGTGATTTGCACTTTTTTGGTAATGGTATTAACTGGAGCTCCAACCATGTTAATATTTGTTTATCACATTGGTCAAGATGTGATCCTGGATCTCTTTGAATGAAATGATTGGATAATCAGATCCTCATAACTTGGTCAGATGAAAACTTTAGAAGCTTTCTTGACATTGAGACAAATTTAAAATCTCAGGAAAATCACAGCAATTCCACACCAAAAAGTTTTGTGCCCTGTTTACTAATAAAGCAGTACCTTAAATATTTCTCCAAATAAACTTTAATTGCATTGAAATAAAGTAGCATCACTCTAGACTTAATCCCATGGCAAGTAAATAACAGAAGCCTAAGATGTAAGAATCACTTAAAGTAGAATAGTAAAATTTTCTTAGTGAGGGAAAGAATGGTGAAGTTCTTTGGGCTAAGTTTGGTCCTTGTAAATTAGCATATAAATGTTAAATTGACTGATAATAAACTATTTTGAAAGAGCCTCTTACTAAAAAGCAAGAAAATTGAACATCCTTAAATTGATATATGATGAGCAGAAATTATTGATGCATTAAATGATTTGAGTCATATTATCTCATTGTTAGTCTCATTAAATGATCTATGACAGTAAAATACCTGTCATTATGTTTTCTCGTCAGTTCAATAGATAAAGGCATCAACTACTGTTATACTAAGCCATACAAACTGGCTATTAACAGGCATGATCTTCAGTCTATGCTGTGTTAATGTATGTTGCTTTGCATAACTTGAGCTGCAATACAAATGGCCTAGTGCCATTATCTTGGAGAGGTGAAATATCAGCTGGATGACCTGTTTTATCTTTCTATCCACTGGACCATTTTGGAAGAAGCATGCCTCTGCCTGTCATGCAACTGCAGGACCTTGCTTTGGTCTGATGGGCCTGACTTTAACTCTTTGGAAGTACATTGGCTTTGACTGAATTAAAATCTTTCCCAAAGTCTGCCCACCCAGGGCTCACATGTGTTGAGGTAGTGGAGGAATGCTTCATGTAGAACTGTAAGATATTGAGTTTGAACTTGAAGGTTGCCACAGTAAGATATTTTCTGATCACGAATTCATTTATTATCTTTTATCTAGACAGTTATAACTTTCAAATGCAATTTAAATTAAGAAGTAAAAGCATGCCATCTGTGCATGTGTAACCTCTTTGAATGCTTTTTCAGTCAGTAGTTCCTATCTGTTTTCTCAAACGTTCCATACAATTGATAGCCAAGTAAAAGCCTGTCACTTGATGGTCATGCACTCAACGTGGTTACATAAACAGTAACAAAAGAAAGGAACAAATTTTTGGATCATTTGTCCATATGTAACAAATGCATAATTTTATAGCTATGACTGCATTTGTAGAATTCAGACTATATTGTATTTTTAAGATTATTAGATGTGCTGACTGAAATGATGGCCAATTGTGTGGAAAAACATAAAGATAATGAATAATATTGAGTCCTTAACCTATCTACCGTTTCTACAAAGGAATGAAATGCAGTGATGAACATGAAACACAAGGGTAAATATACTGATATGCATGCTGACAAGTCATCACTGAAGTATAGCCTGGGGAATTAATCTATGAATATATCCAAGTGATTATACTTTGAACAATTTATCTAGTCTTCAGCACGATATTTACTATCAATTGGGAAATTTGCAAATGAAGATGGGACTAAACTTAAATTAAACTTACACGATGGACTTTTCTCTAATGAGGGAGTTAACGAATTAAGCAGTTCATTATGACGAACCATTTTTATGGTTGTTAGGAAGCATGTAGTATTTGTCATCGTAGACCTGTCATACGAACTCTAATTATGATTAATATCTCATCTTTGATTCAGTCTTCATTCACATCTCAGGAGCAAATGCAAGTTCTATTATATGTTCAGGGTTCAGTGGTACATTGTGATCTGTTCATGGCCTCATATTTTATTCATGATCACATTCATATTTAACAGGTTTTTATGAAAATAAAAACGTCTTTGTCATTACATTGTTTTAACATTTTCTGACTGTGATTCCAGCAAAAACATGGGCAGGACATTTTAAACATACAGTATTTTGCAATAGTGATCAATCACCCCGAGTTCCTGTCAGCGAAGTAAACAAAGTTTATCTACGATCTTCAATACTTTCTATATTATGACCATTTCAATTTTATCATAGTTCCCTCTGTTAATACATTTTAAAGATCTCTAATTTATATTTGATTAATAAAATTATTTTAAAATATTTTAAATGATTTATTTCAGTCATGTAAAATCTTTTTTTTTATTTTACAAGACAAATTTCTGGAAATAATGCTTGAGAATACTTTTTCCTTTGTACTTGGTAACTTATGGAGCAATTACTTGCAATTGATTAATTTCCCTCAAAAAGGGTATAGTTATACAATAACAAAGCAAAACCTTGATGAACTAAGAATAACCTGTATCGAAAATACTTTACAACAGATGTCCAAAAAATATCTATGAAGGAAATATTCAGTACTTTTAATAATAAATGATAAGTTTTCTGTCTTATGTATATTACATAAAACCTCATAATTTGTATTTTAAAACAATATGTTTTGTTATATAGCAACAAGGAATGACTTTTCAAGGCATTTACAGCATTAAATCAATGAAAAGTACCTTAATGAGTTAATCATATTTACTTCAGATCATGTTGACTCTGTGCAATTGTGCAAAATAGGTGACAGCGTGTCAACAGCTCATTCATGTCTCTGCCAATTTTTATTTTCATTCATTTCAATAGATATAAAAATTGGGAAAGTTGTAAGACAGGAGCCAAATTTGCCTTTGCTCATTGTAGACCATGGTACAAAGTTAAAATTACTTCCACTTTGTCTGATGTTATATTTCATTTTGAAGTGCTCATAGAATTGATAAAAACAACACAAATAATGTAAAAATAGATCCGTTGCTAATAAAATGTCAAATTATGATCAGAAAAGTTGTGTTGAGGTGAAAGGTTGATGAAATATGGCTTTTGAAAACTGGAGTAATGACCCAATATTATCTGCTTCAGACCCCTGATGCTTCTAACAGAACCTTTAATCTCACCTCTGCTATTATAAAAATAAAGACAATCTGTATTTTCAAAATGCATAGTCAGACAGGCGGTAAACAGATCATTTATCACATCCCAGTACTTTCTTCTTTAGACGAGAGAATCTTGAGGGGATACTTCCTTTGGAAGGTAAAGCTTGTAAGTCCCTGGTGTCAGAAACTATTTATGAATTCATAGAGTTGATGATGAACACTCCAACAAGAAGAACATCAGGAACTTCCAGTAAGTGGCCGAGCACATGCCAAGTGTATGCTAATCTGGGAAAGAACCTTCTCCTGAGACTGAACAAATCACTCATTTATCAATGTAATTAGCTAGTTGCCCATTCCCCACCTAGTAAAAGATATTAAACTCCATTTATTTCATCTCCAACCAGACATACTTTAAAACTGAATAATATTTTCCATGGCTTTCAGTTTATAATCTGTATTATTGAGGGCATGTTCGCAAAATAAACAAAAATAGCTTCAGCAGTTTCAACACAATCAGAACAATATGTTCCTTTATTTTGCTTTTTCTTGGTGAGATAGAATGTACACTGTACTTGGAACCTAAATTGTGTTATATTTAATTTTTAACCTAAAGAAAACAATAAATTATGTCAACAATCAGCACTTATTATAAATTCTACTGTTATTTGAAATGGCAAATGTTTATATTGGGTTCTGTTCAAGCAGTAGTGCTAATACAAAGTATATTGAAGACGTATGTGTTAATAGAGTTTTTAAGTAGACGTAATTGTGTACCATCATTATACCTAGCCAGACCCACAGTGACAGCTTCATCTATCATGGCTGACAGCTAAGAGGACTGAAAAAAAAGCTGAAGCTTTTCAAAAAAAATTAAAGTAAAATTTAACATAATGCTTCATCTAATGCAGGAACATTGTGAGGATCAGGTGAAATTTTGCAATTCAATTGCTATTGTCCATTTCTGTTTGTGGACCAGAAAGAAAAAAAATCACAATATTAACAAATTTATTGTACAATCAAGATGGTTTACTTCAAAGCATGATACATGCAGCTTCATCCAATGGATGGTGCTGTGGATCACTGAGATTCATGTAAATCATGATGATATCACTAAAGCTATAACTCTGACATCAATAAGAGAGAGGACCCTAGGCAAGAATGAGTATGTGAAAAAAGGGGACTTGGACACTATACTAGAGAGCTGCATTGCAAATATATTATGTATTGATGTAACTAAATGAATATTACAATACATAAGGAGTTGCATGACTTAGAGATAAGGAAGAAGTCATCTCAGAAACAAGGAGTGGAATCTTATATCTGTGTTATGGCATGAACATCGCAAAATCACAGAAGTCCAGTGTGACCTATCTAGAGGTCTAGAATAACTTGCTGCATCTTTTAACTAACTTCTGGGTGTCAAGCCTTGATTTCTGTGAGGCAATGGTGAGTTGCTTATTATGAAGAGGGATTATTACTTGTTAATGACCTTATTAATACTGTATACATCTTTCTATCATACTACCCATTGTAAGCAAACAAGGCAGTGAGAATTCTTGTCATGGACTGGATGCTTAGAATTCTCGAATTGGAAGTCAAAATTGGTACGTGGTGACTTCAACTCACCACTGCTATGGAGAGCTTCCATGCAAGTCACTACAGGGGAGTTGATGGCCAAGTGGTAATATCACATGACTACTCATCCAGAGACCTAAATAATCTTCTGGTGCCCTGGGTTCAAATCCTGCCATAGCAGCTGGCAGAATTTGAATTCAATTTTTAAAAACCTAGAATTAAGAGTCTAATGATGACTATGAAGCCATTGTCATGAAAAACGTATCTGTTTCCCAGCAGGGCTGCCTCAAATACGTGACTTGTCTGTTTCCATGGATAGCATGGCTGTTGCCATGGAGAGCCAGGTCCAGCACACTTGAGTTTGCTGGGGAGGTGCATACACATGCAATCCATTGTGTCAGCAGTGGGTTCTCATCACTGAGTGCATAGCAACAAAGAAATAGGGAACTTTGAACTCACTCCATGTCCCTTCCATACAGAGACAGGCGAGTGCCAAGGAGCATTCAGCCAGAATAGGAGCTATATCTAAGCCCCTCAGAAGGTTCATCTCAGTTTTCTCCAGAGTTGGCTGGGCCATCCATCTCGACCCTGCCTGGCCCTTCAAACCTGCGAAACGTCAAGCCAAGGAGCATCCAGGCACAAGCCTGCCCAGACAAATGTCCAAGGCCAACAGGCTCCCTCCTACCTTGTTGCAGAACATGGAAATATACTGAGACATCTTGGGAAGGAACGAGGGCACATTGGTGGTACAAATGACATTGCACTGTACTACAATGCTCCTGTTACCATAAATATTAATAGCTTTGCACTGCATCTGACTAGCCCTGAATGTATCTGTGTCTAACATCATGTCCATGCAGGATTACCTACATATTGATGTCTATGTTGAGAGCCTGCTGCAGCATGTGAAAGCAAGATGAACAAGGGCACTATGACCCATTGTGCTCACACATCCCTATCCTTTCTCTGGCCTCTGTGTGCACAAGCGTCAGCCCTGACTGAAATTATCAGCATTGTCTGGAGCACACAGGGAGCAAATGCATTAGGGCTATCAGGGAATAGTATCATAGTATCATAGCAATAGAAGTAGGAATAGACCATTTGGCCCATCGAGCCTGTCACACCATTCATTAAGATCATAGCTGATTTATCCATTATCTCAGCTCTTCCTATTTGCAATATCCCCATAACCCTTAATTTCCCTACCATGCAAAAACCCATCCAACTGTGTCTTAAATATATTTAATGAAGCTGCATCTGTTGCTTCCTTGGGCAGAAAATTCTGTAGAATCACCACTCTCTGGGAAAAGCAGTTCCTCCTCATCTCTGTCCTAAATCTACTCCCCCTAATCTTGACGCCAGTTGGTCTAGGCCTAGTCTCACGCATCAGCAGAAACAACTTGCCTGCGTCTATCTTATCTGTCCCTTTCATAATTGTATATGTTTCTAGAAGATACCCTCTCATTCTTCTAAATTCTAGTGAGTACGGTCCCAGGCGGCTCAACCTCTCATCAGATTAACCTCCTCATCTCCAGAATCAACCTGGTGAACCTCCTGGTACAATTGCAGCTGAACCTCCTAGATCTTAAATTCAATCCCTCTAGCAATGAAAGCCAATATTCCATTTGTCTTCCAGATTACCTGTTTCTTCTGCAAATCAACTTAGTGGTGATTCATGTACGAGCGCTCCTAAGTCCCTCTGCACAACAGCATGCTGCAGGACATGGAGTTTTGTTTCCTGTCCAGCGCAGGGGGCTGTGTTAAATGCTCTTTCCCCCTCTAAAGGGGGGTCTTGCAGCCCCCTCCCTTACAGGTAAGGATATTTATTCCTAATACTGCAGCTATTTTCTTTCCCACTGCACAATGAATGGCCACAAGAAGTGTTCTTCGTGCAGCAGTTTCCAGCCTCCGCCTCCACATTTTGGTGAGGGTCCAAACGTCCAACTCCCCTTCCTAAAAGCCCTTCTGAGGCCTAGTAACCTTCTCCCGCAAACCCCACCCCTCAACACCCACCCACACAGTCACGCAGTTGCTCTGAAGCAATAACTTAATGCACAAGGAAGTCACTGCTGTGCATGGATCTTGGAAATGACACAGCGGAAAAAAAGTTAGTGGGAACATTGCAGGTGTGATCATATGCTGACCATCCCCTCCCACACTTTGCTTGATGCTATGGTGCTCCTGACCATAGATGGACCCCCTTCCTACATGACCCCATTCCCATCCATGATTTACCGCATGCCCCCCTTATAAATATAGTCACATTCCCCAACCTCCCCCACCCCACCAACACCCCCCCCCCACCCCACTCCCCGTTCTTCACAATGTCTGCCCATTCGCTCCAGCTTGCATTTCCTAATCCCTGTGCTAACGGCTCCCCCATCCCAGCCATTCCCCACTCTGGACAGATCTGGTGAACTGACTATGACCCCTTGAATGACCGAACCAGACAACTTCAGTCAAGAAGCGCTCGGGCTGCAGAGGCAGAGAACCCCTGACTGAAAAAACTTCTACCGAATGCCCAACTGCTGTCAACATCATGGACTGCTATTGGACGCTGCCCTTGATATATTGTGCTGGGATCCCTTACTTGATGACTGCCTCCGTGGACTTCAGAGGGTGTCCTTTCTAATACGTTAAAACATGGCTGCTTGCTTACTGCACATTCAGCGTGTTTGTCACATAAGATGTTGGCACATAATGCAGGTGTGAAGTTGATGTAGCATATAGCAACACATCTGTCTCCTTGTCTGAGACCTACCGACCTTAAGGCTAAATGCCTGTTTGTGAGACTGTGCTAATAATCAAGGCAAAATAGGAATACTATGAGCATCCAGGTACTCAAAAATTAGGTTAGCTAAGAAAGCAAATTTAAGTGAGCAGATTTGACATGCAGCCTGATCCAATCCGTGGGCTGGGTTCCTGTCCCTGCTTACAAAGTATCCTTGCAGCAGTCTTTCAATGTTATTTACTGGTGCAGCCTGCAACGTGGGCATTGCTTTCCTAAGGTTCCTCCAAGTAGATTGGAGAGATACCATGAAATATGTGAAGAGTTGACATAATTGGATTCCAATGTCCATGGATGAGAGGTGTGCACAGCTGGTGCCATGGTGTATATCGTGAGATACTTTTGCATGATTTTATTTTTATTCATTCACAGGATGAGGGCATCACTGGCTAGGCCAGAATTTATTGCAAAGTTAGAAGTTAAGAGTCAACCACATTGTTGTGGGTCTGGAGTCACATGTAGGCCTGATCAGGACATTTTCCTTCAGGGAAGGGCCCAGCCATCTCTGGAGAGAATGGAAACTAACCTTCTGAAGGCTCTGTCCTCTGGATCACTCTATCCACCAGTACCTCCAGGTCCCTTTCAAAGAATTGCAGCACTATTTTCCTCTTCTCTGACAACTTCAGAAAGACTGTCCTTCAACAAGCAGGACTGCCATGGAATGCCAATACTCACCTGGGTACACATTGGCCTTTTAAAAGTGCCATGGATGACAGAATGCCAGTGTTTTGGAGGATATCCAATGAGTGCCAAATTGAGAATGGTGCATGATACAATTGGGCAAGACAGGGACAGGGTAGTTATTCAGACTACCATCTGCAACCATATCTGACAGCTCAGTAATGCAACCCCCTGACAGATGATGACTGTAGATGCAGTGTGGCCCAGGCTTCTACAAAAGATAATGGAGCAGCTGATAGGCTTTCTCAAAATGAAGTTCTGTTGTTTAGATCTGTTGAAGTGTGTTGGGTAGGGATGGCCTTGCCATACTGTGGGGACAGGTGTGTGGTATAATCCTTGCATGCTGCACTCTGCAGAACTGGAACAAGCAGAGAAGTGATGCGATGGGAACTGAAAAGGTAGGAGAATGGCAGCAATCTTCCAAGAAAGAAAAAGTGAATATTGAGCAGGAGGTACATCACCTTCACCATAATTCAGCACTGCAACACAATATGCCAGACTGGACCTAATCGCCACCTATTTCTAATCAAACTGAATTAGGTGAAGTGGTCACTCATTTGTTGCTGGTCTAAAGGCAAGCTAGTTCTTTTGATTCCCAGAAGCAAATGCAACTATTCTTGTTTGTGTTTTCTTTATTTTTCCTTTTTCAATAAGCAAGAATGTTTTTCACACTTTATGACTTTCCAACTTGTAATGCTCCCACATTGAACAAGATGTTATGCCAAGCTGGTGTCTAAGGAAAAAAGTGGTACTTCCTTAGACAGCATTGGATAGTGCTCAGAATGGGTAGCTGAGTAGTTTCATTCTTGTAGCTGCAGTTACAATGGCAGGCTGGTGATAATGTTAAGTTGCAATACATTTACAATTGTGAGCTTCTATTTCCAATAAGGTGTCACTTGTGCCATCTATGTGCCTTCAGAAGCTTTTTATTTTGTTTCCCTCCCACGACATGTATTATGAATGGTCATTCTCAGCTATCTGCAATTGACCTGGTACACACCAGCAGCAGAAATCCTGGAAGGTCCTGGCTATGGCAAGTACTTCTGCCACTGGTGAGTACAAAGTGCCAATGATGCAGTGCCATAGAACCATGGTCCACACATAATGAGATGAGCAGTGGAACACAACTGATTAGACTTCATGGACAGGAATCCTCTGTGAAACTCCCCAAAATTGACACTTAACCAAGTTTTAGTATATTCAACCCTATGTGATGAAAACTTTTTGTTTCAGTTTCTGAAATTCCTTTAAACTGTCACTGATTTTTCTTTCATAAGATTATCTGTTATCAAATTGAAAAAGTATATTTCATGATTGAAATATCTTAACATATCTATGTTCACTCACCTCAAACAATGCCATTCTTGTTCTCATTCTTGTTTTCAAATATTTCAGTAGACTCATCTTGAGACATCGCTGTAATATCCTCCAGCTTCACAGTCCTTTGAGATATCTACACTCATCTGATTCTAATTTCCCATAATCTCCAGTTTTCATTGATCCATGATTGGTGGTTGTGTCTTCAGCTACCTTTGACCTACAGTCTGAAATTCCCTTCCTAAACTTCTTTGACTGTTTAGCTCTTTCCCATAAGAGACTCCTTAATGTTTAGAACTTTTGACCATGCTTTTGCCAGGTGTCCTAACATAGCCTTATAGGGCTCATTGTCTAATTGTACTTTGTAACACTCCTGTAAAGTATATTGGTATGCTTCATTACGTTAAAGTACAGTATAACTGAAAATTGTTGTTTATCTTTTAAGCAAATGTATACACAGAAATTCATTTTCAGTTCTGAAGAGTCACTGGACTCAAAAGGTTAACTTTTTTTCTCTCAACAGATGCTGTCAAACCCGCTGTATTTTTGCTTCTGTTTTTGTTTCTTTTTACAGAGTTTATGCTTGTGCCCTTGATAAAATCCTACGAGATCACATCTGTTACCTTTGATTCAGGATCATACCCCATGACAGTATTGAGGTGCTTGCAGACCCCAAATGATCACACGATCAATCGACACAACAGGAACACATTCAAAATAGCACCTCTAAAGGAATTGGTAAGGCATTGTGTTTTGCTTTCAGCTGCAGTAAAACAGTATTCACAGTGTACCATTAATATCCTGATACTTCCAATCTGAAAAAGAATTTATATGAGAACCTGAAAGGGACAAAAGTATTTTTAAAGAAAGAAAAATATTCAAGCAGGAATCCAAAACTTACCACTGGGAATATGCAGGAAACTAGTGCAACAAAAAACCTGCATTTTCTATTGATAACATTTTTAGCAAAACTGACAATCTTAGTGGCAAATAGATGCTTGTTGGTTATTGCAGAAACTGGCCTGTGGTTTACGCAGCACCAAAAGCCTACAGCAATATTACAGAAGTGTTTAATTTAGTCATAAATCTAATTACAATTCCAGTCACTTGCTCCTCCAAGGACAAAAAAGTGTCAACCTTGTATTCTCACACCATAGGGAAATAAACAGGCACGTAGTCCTGGTGATCAAAAATGCCAAGAACTCAGATTCAATTCAAATCGGCTTGACCTGAGCTAAATCTAATTTCGTTAAATAGGCTAAACACAATAATGATAAAATATGAGTTAAAGAAGCAACAGAAAATGCATCTACACAATATAACAAATGGCAGTTTAACTTTGTCCAAATAAGTTGTTTCCTAAATTGCATTGCTATTATCCTAGAATCTTGAGCTATCTCTGAGGCTTTTTAAAAATATAACTTAAGCAGAATGCCACATCAGCAGCTTATTGAAAATTTCAAGCTGGCCAAGGATCATGGACGACCAAATGTCAAAAGTGTATTAAAAATGGAACATAAATACTTGACAGCGATTTGTTGCTATATTATTCTGTTCTTATATTGTTCACAACAATGCAAAGTGCTTAATATGTAAACAAAACTTTGTTCTATTCTCCTGCTTTTCCTCAGTAGCTGTGTACATTGTTTCTATTGAAATAATCGTCTCATGCTATCCTGAATGCTTCATTGATTTATTCACTGTATTAAAAGAAATATTTTTCTCAGATCACATTTGTTTCTTTTGCAGACTATTTTAAATTGATGCCCTCTCATTCTCAACCTGTTTATGGATGGGAACTGTCCAGCCCATTCAAGATTTTGAAAATTTCAATAAATCTCCCTTTGCTTTCTCAGCTCCAGGGAAAGCAGTCCCAACTCTCCAATCTATCCTTGTAACTAAAGATTCTCATCCCTGGACCATTCTTGCAAATGACTTCCACATTCTTTCCAATACGTTCACATCCTTCCTAAAGTGTTGCTAACAGAACTGTACACAATCTCAATATCTTTCTAATCTTGAATTCAAGTTCAGTATCACCTCCTCCTCTTGTACTCTTTGTTCCTACTAATAAAGTCTGAGATACTGGGTGCTTTATTAACTGCTTTCTCCATTACTCCCAATACTTTTAATGACTTAAGTATATATAGACCCAGGTGTTTCTATTCCTGCACACCTTTCAGTACAGTCCCCTTTATTTGACACTGTCTCTCCTTGAGAATAAGAGAGTCTTACAATAGAATAAAGATGGCCTAAGGATACTAAAGATTAAGAACAGTGGTAACCTTGTGAAGGGAGCAGCCTCCAAGATCGTATATGTAAAAACCCACAGAGGTACTAAGGAGAAGAATTTTAAAATGCTAGCACATAGTACATAGCACATGTAAATGCACATACATGTAAAATTAATATAAGTTACTTGATTGTACAAATGTGTAACTTGTTATAAAGCATTTATTACATCATGATCTCTTGAAGTGTCTTCTGCAAATCAATTCTAAATCAAAATTGGTCAGGATTACCCTTGAGATTTGTAAATCTACGCAACTATAAGGCATTTGTGTAAGTCAGAGTTTCAGATATATAACACAGCAATAAAAATGCTTCTAATATCATGATTACATGGGGAAACAAGTGAAAAGGGCATTCAGTACAGTACATAGCACAGCCACACTATGTCACCTCAGAGTTATTAGTATTGTTCTACTCTTCCTTGAGACTTGTCTCTGCCTGGTTGATGCTTTGTAGCTGCAAAGCTGAAAAAAGGAAATCTCACTGTGGAGGCTTCAACCAATTGATACCTAACAACTGCCCTGAAATCTCTATTGCATTTTGACAGCTGTGACAAGTTGCACCACACAATGAGACAATCTGTAATAATCCTAAGACAATTTCCAATATTCTAAAAAAAAACACAATCCGCCCTGTACCCCCAAAGTGAACAGATCCCTTAAAAATCTCTGGATCTAAGTTTGCATCTTTATGATAAAGTAACCATCAAATAATTTCCATTAGAACAACTTTCAGTGGAAGAAGTAGAAACCAAAACATCATCTCGTTTATGATTACACTTCAAAATGCTCACACATCTCTCACAGACACTCATAGCTGCGCTCACCGACCCCCCCCCCCCCCACCCCACACACACACACACACACGTTTATGGGTGAATTTGTACTTGCAGAGTTACATTTTAATTTGCTCAAAAACTGCATGAATCCATGTAAGATTCTGTAAATCCCTTTTTCAGAAATAGAATCAGTTTGAATATTGGGGCACAGACAGTTTCTCACCTTCAATGCATTATCTGGGCCAACATGGCACCTATTCTTACAGTTCACTTGAGAATGTAACTTAAAAAAAAGATCTGGGATTTACATATGAAAAAACTGAAACCAACATGGTCATTCTAAAAGATGAGAGACTTAACAAACAATCCAGGTCTTTTTCAATATATAATTTCAGTTACACACTGTAAACTTTTGCTGTAAATTATGTGTCTTACGATCTTACACTCCACAACCACCTGATGAAGGAGCAGCACTCCGAAAGCTAGTGCTTCTAAATAAACCTGTTGGACTATAACCTGGTATACAGATTATACACCAGGCACCTCCAAATCATAATTTGCCACATGCACTATTAAGGTTCAAATATAAAACATGTGCTATATCTGCCTTCAGAGATAGCCTTGGCAGGAGCAGAGTTGCAACTTAATTTAAAAGTGATGAAGTACTCATTATATGATAGTTAATTGAGGGACATTCTTATAATGCACATTATGACAAGCAGCTCAAAACACACACTTCAAGAGACAAATAAGTATAAGTATGATTGCAGGCTATTGTACAAATGGTTCTGTAATGGTGCAGTGAAGATGGTATAGCCTGGTAAACTTAAAACTGAACGAGGTTCAATTTATACATAGCATTCTCCAGCAAATGTTAGTCTACTGAGAGATTACATCACAATGATCATGAGGAGTACAAATGAAAGAACCCCCTTGCCAAATCTGGCTCATCTGTCATCCCTCATCTTCCTTCCAAAGAGCATCAAATTCCCAGTAGTACAGCAGCTACCTGCCTTTGGAATGATCTTAAAGTTTTCTCTGCACAGAAGATGTTTCCAAGTATTAATCACTCTTTGCATGAAAAAGTATTTCTGTTCTGAACCTTCAGTTTTTAACTTACTAATTTGACCTTTTTTCGCTAGTTATGATTTAAGTTGAAAAAGGTATGGATTAACTTTTGTCTTTCGTCTTTGAGTAGGACATAAGACCTTAAAGCAATTTTCAATAGTGTGCCCAGTACTAAAGTTGACCAGGATGTGGTTTTGAGCTGACAGCTGTTTCACACGAGATAACACGAGGCTGTTAAAGGAATGAAACTTTGCGTAGAGTGACTGCATGGAGGTTTGCTAAGGATCTGAATGTCACTTGTGATGCCTGTCAGCATTCATCAGAAAGTAGTGCTACATTTTAATAACTAATATTTCAATTAATTCTCTCACCCAACATTGATGCTGGTTTAGGAGTAAGTAAAGCAGAAATGTGGATTTCATGCACTCCTTTAAAAGTACTCACTATTTCAAGTTCATTGTTGATGGAGCTGTGAACTCCAAATACATCATAAATCTTTCAGGCACATTATATCAAATCTTCACCAACAATTAAACAAGATTTATTCTGAAACTTTTCTAAGGACATCCCTTAAAAAATTAAATTCTGGGTTAGTCTACCTTACTGGTTCACTTTACTCTGAGTCTGAGTGTGGCTGTTAAACTCTGAGCTTGCTTTTGTTTTTGTCACAACTCATTAGGATATTGCATTGGAAATCAAGTCCTGCTATTCTTGGTGACATCAGAAAAATGAACGTTTTTAAAAGAATTTGGTAAAATTCCCAAACTGAATGACCCACATTGATAGAAAGCAAGGACCAGGTTTCTGTACTTCACTAGGAATATTATTTATTACAGGTACATTTGTAGCTACATTTAAACTCAATGAAGGAAACTCTGCAAATTAAAACTCAAAACTTAGACAGACAGACACACACACAAACACACAGACAAAAACACAGAGACAAACATAAACAGGAGAAAAACACACGGGGCAGATGGGAAACTGGGAAAACTGTTCTACAGTGTTTGGTCACTTGATCTGATGGATTGTTCTTACTAACCTGAAAGTTTCTCCTTGAACTTCCTTTTTCTGAATACTCCCACTGCTTTGTGGGGAGCACAGGATGACTTTTCAGTTTTGAACAGTTTGTGACTTATCAAATTCAAAGAGAGAATTAGCAGCATCAGTTGAAGGAAATATAAACTTTTTCCTTCCACAACCAAAACAGAAAATGCTGGTGAAACTCAGCCATTTAGCATCTGTGGGAAGAAAGCAGAGTTAGCATTTTGAGTCCACTGACTCTTAATTGGAACTCAGTAACTACTGTTTTTGTTTCAGGACTCTGAAATCTTGAGTTCTTTGTTTTATTTTAGTGTTTTTCTTTTGGTTCAAAGTGGCTCATTACAGAAGACTGAGAGTGAGAGTTTTTCAGTTGCTCCAAACTATTAATTCCTCTTCTGGTCTGACAAAGCTTCTTCTTGTCTAGTATACAGCCCATGTTGTTTAGTCACCTGACTACCATGTTGTTAGTAGGCAAACAACCTCTGCCATTGATAACTAGGCCTAATCCACAAACCAATCAGCTTCACTTGTAAATAATTCTTTGACTCCAGTTCATCTGCACATTGTTGGAATGCACAGCTACACATACAGGGCTCATAAAAGGTATCAAAACCATACTTTCATAACATACAGATAACTTTGTAAATTCCTGGATTTCAAAACAGCTCTTTCTCATTTCACTTCATAATTTAAAAAGGACATAATTTTTTTCACTACACAATGGATGATTTTGGCATCCAGTATTGTGTTATGGGAGAGAATAAAAATAACAAGACTCTGTGCAGAAGGGGGGCATGTGATGTTGATAGTGACTTCAGGATTTTGGAGTACATGACTAGTAAGTCATTAGATCATAATGAGTCTCTTAAGATCTCTGTCTTCTTCCGGCTTATTACAGACAAAAGTGTTCTGAGGCTAGGGCAAAATGTACTGAAGGGGCATGCTAAAACTATGTTAAATCTACTTTATCAAAAATCAGTTTTATTATCAGATGTACCCAAGTACAAAAGTACAACGTACTGTGAAAAGTGTACAGAGTTGCCACTCTCTGGTGCCATCTTAGAATACAATACTTAGAATTAAAAACAAGATCCAAAATTAAAGAAACAGAAACAGAACCAAAAGGAAAAGATTATGTCTGACTCACCCTCACTGCCACCACGACCATGAATCTTGAGACAGGCTCACCAATGCTGCCTGCACTGGACCCACTAATGCTGCAATGCTGCCATTGCTGCAACCACCACTTTCCAGCATTGGGGGGCCCTTGAATGTTAAGATATTCCAAGTGCTTAGTCACGTACTTTTTAAATGTTGTGAGGTTAACTGCCTCTACTACCGTCCCAGGCAGTGCATTCCAGACCCCTAACACAATTTTGGTGAAAAGGTGTGTCTTCAGCTCCCTTTTATACTTAGAGTCATAGAATCATAGAGATGTACAGCATGGAAACAGACCCTTCGGTCCAACTCGTCCATGCCAACCAGATATCCCAACCCAATCTAGTCCCACCTGCCAGCACCCGGCCTATATCCCTCCAAACCCTTCCTATTCATATACCCAAGCAGATGCCTCTTAAATGGTGCAATCGTACCAGCCTCCATCACTTCCACTGGCAGCTCATTCCATACGTGTACCATCCTCTGTGTGAAAAAGTTGCCCCGTAGGTCCCTTTTATATCTTTCCCCTCTCACCCTAAACCTATGCCCTTTAATTCTGTACTCCCCAAACCCAGGGAAAAGACTTTGTCTATTTATCATATCCATGCCCCTCATGATTTTATAAATCTTTATAAGGTCATCCATGAGCCTCTGACGCTCCAAAGAAAACAGCCCCAGTCTATTCCACCACTCCCTATGGCTCAAATCCTCCAACCCCGGCGACATTCTTGTAAATCTTTTCTGAACCCTTTCAAGTTTCACAACATCTTTCCAATAGGAAGGAGACCAAGTTTGCACGCAATGTTCGAAAAGTGGCCAAACCAATGTCCTGTACAGCCGCAACATGACCTCCCAATTCCTGTACTCAATACTCTAACCAATAAAGGAAAGCATACCAAATACCTTCTTCACTATCCTATCTACCTGCGACTCCACTTTCAAGGAGCTATGAACCTGCACTCCAAGGTCTCTTTGTTCAGCGACAGCCCCTAGGACCTTACCATTAAGTGTATAAATCCTGCTAAGATTTGCTTTCCTAAAATGCAGCACCTCACATTTATCTAAATTAAACTGCATCTGCCACTTCTCAGCCCATTGGCTCACCTGATCAAGATCCCATTGTAATCTGAGGTAGCCTTCTTTGCTGTCCACTACACCTCCAATTTTGGTGTCATCTGCAAACTTACTAACTGTACCTCCTATGCTCGCATCCAAATTATTTATATAAATGACAAAAAGTAGAGGGTCCAGCACCGATCCTTGTGGCACTCCACTGGTCACAGGCCTCCAGTCTGAGAAACAACCCTCCACCACCCATTCTGTCTTCTACTTTGAGTCAGTTCTGTATCCAAATGCCTAGTTCTCCCTGTATTCCATGAGATCTAACCTGGCTCACCAGTCTCCCATGGAGAACCTTGTCAAATGCCTTCCTGAAGTCCATATAGATCATGCGCACCACTCTGCCCTCATCTATCCTCTTCATTGGTTCTTGAAAAAACTCAATCAAGTTTGTGAGACATGATTTCCTATGCACAAAGCCATGTTGACTATCTCTAATCAGTCCTTGCCTTTCCAAATACATGTACATCCTGTCCCTCAGGATTCCCTACAACAACTTGCCCACCATCAACATCAGGCTCACTGGTCTACAGTTCCCTGGCTTGTCCTTACCACCCTTCTGAAACAGTGGCGTCACGTTAGCCAACCTCCAGTCTTCCGGCACCTCACTTGTGACTATCGATCACACAAATATCTCAGCAAGGGGCCCAGCAATCATTTCCCTAGCTTCCCACAAAGTTCTAGGGTACACTTGATCAGGTCCTGGGGATTTATCCACTTTTATGCATTTCAAGACATCCAGCACTTCTTCCTCTGTAATCTGGACATTTTGCAAGATGTCACCATCTATGACCTTACATTCGATATCTTCCATGTCCTATTCCACACTAAACACTGATGCAAAATAGTTTTTTTTATCTCCCCATCCCCTGCAGTTCCACACAAAGGCTGCCCTGCTGATCTTTGAGGGATCCTATTCTCTCCCTATTTACCCTTTTGTCTTCTTCTTTCCTATCATCTTAAAAATGTGGATCCTCATTATTGACCCTTAACTCAGGGGTAAAGCTACTTTTTGTGCATCCTGTCCATGTCCCTTATAATTGAATATATCTCTATCAGGTCCCCCCTCAATCATTTCTGCTCCAAAGAAAACAATATCTCTTCATAGGTAAAGTGCTTCAACCCAGACACCATCCTGCTGAATCTCCTCTGCATCCCTACAGTACAACCACATCCCTCCTATAGTGTAGTACACAGAACTGCAGTTATGGTTTAACCAAAATCCACACAACTCCAACATAACCTCTCTGCATTTATAATCTATGCCATGACAGATAAAGCAAGTATCCTATATGCCTTCTTAACTACCCTATTAATGTGTCGTGCCACCTTCAAGGATTAGTGGACAAGCACTCCAAGATCCCTGTGTTCTTCTGAGCTTCCTAGTGTCCTACCATTTGTTGAGCCCTCACTTGTCTTGTTACTTTATCTAAAGTGCAACATAACTGTAATATCAACAGTCATGCAATGGTACTCCACCAAATGTTTGGAACATGTTGAGCATAGAACATGCTGATCTGAAACCTTATCATAATCTGTAAATAAACATTGCTTAAAAGTAATTCAGAAGTCTGTCCTCAGCTTATATGAAAATATGAAGAACCCATACAAGAATATGGTAGCAGTGAAGGAGATGGCTCTTATGATGCAGTGGTACAGTCCTTCTGTATTAACATCTCTGAACAGGTGGTTAGAAATTGTCTGGCAAGGAAGGAGACATCAGTTTAAGATAGACAAGGTTTTTTTTTGAGGACTCATGATGTTAGGTTAAGGAACAATGAGGAAATGAAAACTTCCTAAGCACAGTGACATTGATGGCATTTCAATCCTTGCTGTATGGCAGATTTTGTTGCTTCCAGCAGTTACTCTATGTCAGATCACCTTTTCGAAATAAATTAGATTTATCATCTTCACACGGAAGGATAATTTAGCAAACTGAACCAGAAGAGGAAGAAGAAGATGTGGAAATTGTATTGCTTCTTGGCCAAGTAAATATTCTTGGTTCTACAGCGGTGATAATATTCTGGTCTATTATTATTAGTCAATGAATTTAAACAACAGAAATCTGACTTGCAATTTTTTTCAATGGTCAACTATTACTGTCCTGCCTGATACTTTCAAATGACTTCATACTGTTTGCTTTGCACTATCAAAAGTCAAGATCAAGTGTCTAGACTCAAAATAAATAACAGATACAGGGCATGAGAGTTACCACTTCTGAAGCCGGGGGTGGGGGGAGAATACAGGTAAAGGACTAACAGAAGGAATATTTAATTGTTGAAAAAGATCATAATCTAAATCACACATGGTTGAGACAGACCACAATATCAAAAGGTAAAACTGTAATACAATGATATCATTTCACAGAGACTCATAAGAAACTTGTATTTACCAGTCACAAGAAGAAGGAAGCTCTGTAACTACCCAGCAAAAGAACACTTACACTGATAGATGAGAAAGTACGAACAGCCCCATTGACCACAAACGAAGGTCAGAACCAGATCGGGGAGATTGGTCAAGCAAGTCTAGCTCTATGAAGTCTGAGACCTTAGAGGAGTGATGCAGAGAATGTAAATGTGATAGGATCAAAGACTTGGACAAGGGCAAGGGGGAGATGTAAATTAATGGGTTAACATCACAAGTATAAATTATGATGATGAAATAATAATGTCAGCATCACATCAGTAAGTTGAAAAATCTGAATAGGAGCGGATGCTTGTATGAAGAGAACGTATGTGCAGATGTCATTGTAAGTAAAGAGCTCTGGTACAAATAGACCATGGAATTAAACATTATACTTTTGTGAGATTATACAGTCCTAAACCCAGATTATAAAAGAAAATATTATGAAACACTTCTCATTGTTTCCAACTGGGCAGTAAGATGTTACTGCCAATTGAGTTCTTAACATAGGTTGTTAATTG
This sequence comes from Chiloscyllium plagiosum, assembly GCF_004010195.1. Taxonomy (NCBI): domain Eukaryota; kingdom Metazoa; phylum Chordata; class Chondrichthyes; order Orectolobiformes; family Hemiscylliidae; genus Chiloscyllium; species Chiloscyllium plagiosum. The sequence goes on along the minus strand of NC_057711.1, from coordinate 77,513,728 downwards.
GTCATTTAAAAATGACAGGGAGCTACCAATTTCTGTACCCACTCACCATCTGTGGTTAGCTCAGCTGCCTCAACCATAGCAATGGGAGTCTTCTAACATCCTAAAATAGTAAAAGGCGTATCAACACATGCCCCCCACATTAAAAGATAAATTAATTAGCAATTACCAACAAACCCCAAAAAGGAATGGATCTGACATTCCCACAAAGCTGCAGTTCCAGAATTATTGTCTAGTGATGTATAGGAGCAAATTTGAGTAAATCCTGCATCTTGATTTAGTAATTATGTTTTGCAGATTTCAAAGAAGGAACAGGTTAAAAACAGCTGGAAGACCATTCTGAAGACCAAACCTGAAGTTAGGAAAACTGAAGACACTGCTCCACACCCTAACCTTCAGACTAGTGAATCTTGTATCTTATCCTGCACAAGTTCTCAGAAATATTATAAGCTAAGATTGAGAAATCTGAAACAACCTATTAGGGGAGCTTAAAGAAATGCAACCTCTGAGGATATGTAAGATTGGCTAACTTAGCAAAGAAAACATTCACCAAAATGAACGAGTTTTGAAGCTCACTCGAAAGCTATTGCCAAGGAGTTGCTACCAAGTCATCTCTGGTTCTGTTGAGTGCGCTTTTACCTTTTCAGAACAATGACTGCCTACACCGACAAGAGCAGCCTGGAATCTGACTAATAATGACATTCTGCTAGTGCTGTGGCCACATTTTTGTGCATTATATGGTAAGGGGGAGAAAAGAACTCCTGTTCATTCCCTTCCCTAGAGAAATCCCTGTCGTCGTTTCTTCAGTGTGGAAATCTATCAGCACAATATCCAGTCTCACTTTCTGCCCTCTTTTGCTCCTTTTACATCAGCAGTCTGCTCTAGGTCTGAGGAAATTTAGGATTGTATGACTTCACTAATGGCTGAGCTGTTACATTTGGTACCTAATAATAGGTTCATATATTTCCGTAGCTATGTGAAATTGCATTGGTGTGATATATTTTGTTAGAATTTGGCCCATTGTATGAACTCTATCCCTAGTATATATGAATGTTTAATCTCATTTGACAGGTTTTTCAACATTCTGGAGTAAATATGTTCTAAGTAGGCTTCTAGATACTGTGTGTAGATTTAGTCTCCTTATTTGAAAAAGGACAGAAATATGTTGGATGTTAGAGAAGGTTTACTAGATTGCTATGTGGAATAAGTGGGGTGTCTTATGGTGAATGATTGAACAGATTAGACTTGCTTTCATGAAAGTTTAGAAGAGTAAGGGTGTTTTGGTTGAAGTTGATGGGATGGAAAGGGTGTTACTCTCGTGCTGTTGTGGTGAGTCCAGAACTAGCTGACACTGTTTTAAAATTAGGGATCTTCATTTAGGACACAAAGGAGAGGAAACTGTTTCTCTCATGGCTCTGGAACTCACTGCCCTAAAGGCAGTGGGAAGAGGGTCATTAATGGTTTTTAAGGTGGAAGTAGATAGAATCATGTGAGGGAAAGGAGTCAAAGGTTATTGGGGTCAATAGTGATGTGCAATTTGGTGTATATTCAAATCAACCACGATCTTATTGAATGGCAGAGCAGTCTCAAAGGACGGAATGGTCTACATCAGTTCCTAATTTGCATGCTTGTATATTGAAACATTTTATGACATGTCAAATACTTTGTTAATTTCACTAACAGCCAACGTATTGTATATATAAGTTATAAAGTTCACTATCTATTAGGAATAGGAACAGGATTGTTCCATTTAGCCTTTTGAGCCTGCTCCACCATTCAATATGATCATGACTGATCATTCAACTCAGTATCCAATTCTCATTCTCTCCTCAAATCCTTTGATCCCTTCAGCCTTATGAGCTATATCTAGCTCCTTTTTGAAAACATTCATTTGGCTCAACTACTTTCTTTGTCAGAGAATTCCATAGGCTTGCCACTCTCTGGGTGAAAAATATTCTCTTTCTCTTAGTTCTAAATGGCCTATCCCAAATCCTTAAAATGCGACCACTTGCACTGGGCTTCCCGGTCATTGGGAACATCCTTCCTGCATTTACCCTGTCTAGTTAGAAGTTTAGAGGTTTCTTAGTTACAAAGCAAAAAAATAAGGAAACCAAATTTAAAAATGTAAACATTATAGTCTTTCTCACTAAAGAGTAGAAAAACAAAGAAACACAGTTAACAGTTCAACACCACAGTCCGTAAGTGCCGGGCCAAGCTCAGCTCGCAGTCCTCACAAGTGCTCGACCTCCGTCACTCCAGCCTCAACGTCGCCCCCATCGCTGCCGCTCCCTTGGGCTGTTTGCTCTCACCACCTTGTAGCCTACTCCCACTCTTGCCACTGGCCACCTCGGGCTGCCTGCTTCCGCTCTCACCCGCCGTTGAGATAATTAAAGAATTTAATAAATAATACAATATGATGGCATTAATTACAACTAAAAGTTATACTAAAACCACTCCACTTATAGCTATTTGTTGAAGATTTTCCAGAAGATTAAATCCTTATTTTCTACTAACCTTTTCCAGAGAGACTAACAATGCAGAGTCTGCAGCTACATTATCCTTTACAGATGTGTCTGGTATAAAAAGAATTCAACTGAGCTGTATAAGGATGTTTATTTGCTCGGTAGGAGTTTTGTGTAAGATAATGCCTGTGAATGCGTGCCTTGTACCCATGCAGTTTACCTGATTAGCTGCTCTGAAATAAATGCAAAATAAATACTCCCATAGCAGGTCAACAGGGAAGATCACCAACTATTGATAATGCAATTAGGAATATGTATGACCTCGCACCTCCATTCCTGACATTGTTTAACCAAACCCCGCAACTTGTGCATTTCAATTATTTGCTCAGGCGGCCATTGATAATTGCCTGATGTAAGCCAGCCTTTGCAATGCAAAGCAGAAGACAATAAAAATGCTACATTGGCGAATTAGAACAGCAACACTTAAACGTATAAATTAACTGGGCCCCTTTCACAGCTTTCCCTTTCTTTTCAGAGAGGCTTCAGTTTGGTGACATCAAAGGCAGGATTATCTGAAAAGAAAAAAAACTTGATCTAATGTCCCTTGTTTGAAGTCATGAAATTCTCCCTCTCTCCCAAGCAGAATAGCCCTCCTTACGTTACAAAGGCTAAACTCCAGGTGCAGGATTGGGGGTGGAATGGGATGGAATTGTGACGAGGGATAGAAAGATTTTGCCTGGTAGTACATGAAAACAAAATCCTCCGGGCAGTCTACTTTTTTGAAAGCTAATGAATAGGGTGCAAATTTTTTGTAAATTGATGAGATAATACATTTTCGTAAGATAACACATTCTGTAGCTGAAATGGCTTTTGCTGTCTGTTTGCATGTTATAATTAAACATTTAATCTAAAGTATCATCCATATTAATGGCTTGTGCCTTGTTCCTCATGCAAGGGAAGATGCTAGTCATCATTGGAGAGGAACAAGGACTGAAGCTGAGATGGCCGAGAATTCAACCTAGGTTAGGTTTGCGCCACTCTATCCATCAATCCCCCCACCCCCCTGAACCCCAGGTACCTTACCCTGCAACCAGAAAAAATGCAAGACCTGCCTGTACACCACCAACTCCTTCCCCAGCCTCTCACCCTCCCTTCCACTCCTCTCTGCCACCAATTGGACTCATTCCTCCCATTGACCAACCAAATCGTACCCTCTACCTGTCTTCACTTATCCCCACTTTACCACCCTGTCCCGCCACCCCCTTTATCTGCAGCTCCCCTTACACCCATCCCCAGTCCTGAAGAAGGATTACACCTGAAACATCGACTTCTGCACCTCCTGATGCTGCCTGGCTTGCTGTGTTTTTGCAGCCTCCTTCTTGTCTACTTTAGATTTCAACCTAATCTATCTTCATACTTCCTACTTTCTCTTGATCGGACAATTTCTTCTGATTTATGAGCATGGATGGTTTAAGCATTCCCTACATCTATCACTGGAACACTACCCTTGTCGCTCTCTCCTGCTCAATATTAAAAAACTGCTAGCTGGTTACATAATGCTTCTAGACACTGAGCCCAAGAGAAAGGAGACACCAGTAATGATCAAGACTGTCACTCAAATTTACATTTGCTACCATCAGCTCAGATAGAGCCCATTAAGTACTGAGGACAGTATGGAACTGGATCTACATGTCACAGAGTCATAGAGAGGTACAGAATGGAAATAGACCCTTTGGTCCAACTCGTCCATGCCAAACAGATATCCCATGAACATATTCCCACTTGCCAGCACTTGGCCCATATCTGCCTAAGGCGCAAGTGTGTACTGCAGATGCTGGAGATTAGAGTCAAGATTAGAGTTGTGCTGGAAAAGCACAGCAGGTCAGGCAGCATCCAAGGAGCAGGAAAATCGACGTTTCGGGCAAAAGCCAAACTATTCCCCTTGTCTATTTATCCTATCCATTCCTCTCATGATTTTATAAACCACTATAAGGTCACCCCTCAGCCTATTCAGCCTCTCCCTTCAACTCAAATCCTCCAATCCTGGCACCATCATTGTAGATCTTTTCTGAACCCTGTCAAGTTTCACAACATCCTTCTGACAGGAAGAAAACCAGAGTGTAACGTATCACTAGGCACAACTGGGCTGCAGTAAAGGTAGGAGGAAAGGTTACTGCAGGTGCCAGCTTCACAGAGGACAAGTTTGCACATGTGTTGTGTCGAAAAGGACACAAATAAGTATTGTGTGGCATGATGGTTCAGTGGTTAGCACTGCTGCCTCACAGCGCCGGAAACCTGGGCTCTATTCCATACTTGGGGCAAAAGTCTGCGTGGAGTTTGCACATTCTCCTCGCATCTGCATGGGTTTCCTTCAGGTGCTCCGGTTAACCCCCACAGTTCAAAGATGTGCAGGTTAGGTGGATTGGCCATGCTAAATTGCCCATAGTGTCCAGGAATGTGCAGGCTAAAGGATTAGTCATGGGAAATGCTGGAATAGGGTAGAGGGGTGGTTTGGAGGGTTGGTGTAGTCTTGATGGAATGCTGTTTGGAGGGTTGGTGTGGACTCGATGGACCAAATGGCCTGCTTCCACACTATGAAATATGATGAGGGTGGTGAATAGAAATTTGCTGATGGAAATGCTGGGTGCATTGGCAGACCTGTCAGAAGGCCTGCTTTCACAGCTGAGGAACAAGGAGGAGCCTGGTATCAATTTCTGGACTGAAAAGCTAGTCTAATGGCGACTGTATAAACATTATTGGTTAGCGTTAAAAATACCATCTGCTCCACTAATGCTGTTTAGGGAAGGGAATCTGTCATCCTTACCTGCATGTGTCTATAGTATATAGACTCTTGACCCATAGCAATGTGATTAACTCTTAGCTTCTCTCTGAGCAACTGGGGATGGACAATAAATACCAGGAGAAAGTGAGGTCTGCAGATGCTGGAGATCAAAGTTGAAACTTCATTGCTGGAACAGCACAGCAGGTCAGGAATTCCTGAAGAAGGGCCTGTGCCCGAAGCGTCGAATCTCCTGTTCCCTGGATGCTGCCTGACCTGCTGTGCTGTTCCAGCAATAAAGTTTCAATAAATACCAGCCCAGACAACCACACCTGGATCCCTGAATAAATGAAAAGATCTTGGTATGGGGTTTCTTGTGGAACTTACTGCCCAGTCTTTCCCATGTGAGAATGGTCACCAATTCTACAGAAATACTGGCAAACCCAATGATCATGTCTGATGGCCAGTATCTCAGATTCCATTGTGGCACAGCCAGAAGTCACCCAACAACTGAGTGCTACAGGAGGAGCTCAGACTGTTTGAATCTATGGCATTCTCTATATGTATTTGTTAGACTAAGATCCAGGTCTTCAGTTGATAGCACTTGTTTCCCTTCTATACACTCTATTTTGAAACAGTGACTCAAATTTTGAAGATCCTTGGTGCAGAAAAAAGGCAACATGATTGCAGTCAGGATTGTAGATAATTTCAACATTTAAGCATTTTGCCTGCCGAGGCAACTGGATAGATTAGCGCCCATTCCAATCCAATTTACCAGCATCTAGCTGGTAGACCTACAGGTTACAGCTCTTCAGGTACAGATCCAGGTTCCTTTTAAATGAGTCAAAGGTTTCTGTCTCAACCGCTAAGTTAGGTAGTGAATTCTAGACACCCTCCATTCTCGAGTGAAATTCTTTTGCCTCATGTCACTTCTACCCCCTCCTACCAATGGCGTTAAGCTTGTGCCCCCTAGTAATCTTCTACAACAGGAGAGACGGTTCTTCACTGTCCACTCCATCTAAGCCCTCATTATTTTGTATATCTTAATTAAGACACCTCTCAACCTCTTCTGTTCCAAGAAAAATGACCCTAGCCAATCCAACCTTTCCTCATACCTGCAATTCTCAAGCTCCGGCAAGATTTTTATAATCTCTCCAGAAAATTAGTAAGGGTGTAGATAGGGTTAATGGTAGATATCTTTTTGCTAGGATGGGGGAGTTCAAGACCGGGGGCACATTTTTAAGGTGAGAGGAGGGAGACTTTAAAAAGACAAGAGAGGCGCCTTTTTTTACAGAAAGTGGATCAAGTGAGGAATGAACTTCATGACAAAGTGGTGGATGTGGGCACGGTTACAACATTTAAAAGACACCAAATAGGAAAGGTTTAGAGGGATGTAGGTCAGGAGCAGGCAGGTGGAGCTAGTTTAGTTTGGGATTACGTTCAGCATGGACTAGTTAGACTGAAGGGTCTGTTTCCATGTTGTATGACTCTATGACTCTATAACAATTATATTAGAGGTACTGTCCATTCCAATCTGGAAGGAGCTAGACATAAAGATGTTCATTGTTACAATCAGGCTCAAAGCTACTGACAATTCTGTCCTCACCATGCTCTGCAACTGCAAGGCAATTTACAAGAGTTGGCACATTTTAGTGATCCCTCATTTAGAAGATGGAGAAAATATATACACCGTTCTGCATTGAGTAAAAGTAATTGAAATCAGCCAGGGAGACTTCGATATTGAAGGCATCCTGCTGAAAGCCTTACTCCCCATCTTCTGCCGTCCACAAGCAAATTGCCATCTTTTGTTTTGCCTTTTCTCAGTTTCCTTTTCAAGATACAGGCCAAGAAAGATGATAACTGCTGTAAATATGATTTTCAGCAGGTGGTCTGATCAGAATTCTTGAAGCCAGAACGAGAGCCTCCAACTCATAGAACTTTCCTGTTGTTAGTACCAACCCTAATTTGGAGAACTCAAGACATTTCTACAACTGCAACTATAAAAATAAAACCAATCAGATATTGATTGGTAAGTCATTCACAATTTCTTTAAATATCATTCATGGGATGGAGTTCTTTATTTTTAATTGTGTTCGCTAAGGTGATCATTGGTGTATGCTGTACCTTGTTTTACAAAATTTCACCTTCAAGGACTCTGTGGTGCATATGAGCTATAGAGAGAGGTTTAACAGGCTAGGGCTGTTTTCCCTGGAGCATCGGAGGCTGAGGGATGACCTTATAGAGGTTTACAAAATTATGAGGGGCATGAATAGAGTAAATAGGCAAAGTCTTTTCCCTGGGGTAGGGGAGTCCTGAACTAGAGGGCATAGGTTTAGGGTGAGAGGGGAAGGATATAAAAGAGACCTATGGGGCAACTTATTCACACAGAGAGTGGTATATGTATGGAATGAGCTGCCAGAGGAAGTGGTGGAGGCTAGTACAATTGCAACATTTAAGAGGCATTTGGATGGGTATATGAATAGGAAGGGTTTGGAGGAATATGGGTCGGGTGCTGGCAGGTGGGACTAGATTGGGTTGGGATAGCTGGTTGGCATGTACGGGTTGGACCGAAGGGTCTGTTTCCATGTTGTACATCTCTATGTCTCTATGACTCTATGTACAATGTTGCATTTTTTTGTGACAAGTGATCAGTAAACGTTTGCAAGCTACACACAGAATCGAAAAGCGTAAACCCAAAACGTTGACTCTCCTGCTCCTTGGATGCTGCCTGACCTGCTGTGCTTTTCCAGCACCACACTCTCGACTCTGACTCTCCAGCATCTGCAGTCCTCACTTTAGCCAAGCTACACACACAGAAACCAGTCAGTTTTGTGACTTTGTGACTTGATGCATTTCACTGTTCTAAATAAACAAACACATTCTCAAATAATTCCTGATAAGCAAATGATTATTAGACCATTATCATCAACACTGAGCTCATGAACCAGGAGCAGAGATGAAACATTCAGCTGCTTGAACCTGCTCCCCCATTCAATAAGGTCATGCCTAATCTGTTTGAGTTTTGAATTTCACATTCTTATCAACTGCTGTTAACCATTGCTTCCCTTGCCTAACAAGAATCTTTTTACCTTTACTGCCTTTTGGAAGTTCCAAAGTCATACAACCTTGTGAGAGAAAAAAAAACTTTGCTTCATCAATGTTTTAATAGGGTAATCCATACATTTTAAATGGGCCACCTAATTCTGGACTCATCTTCAATTACATTACAAGGAAATACTCTTTCCCTGTTTCCCTTGTAAAAACTGTTCGAGATCTTCTACACGTCAATCAAGACATCACTTATTCTTCTAAACTCGAATGGAAACAGTCTGTTTAACTTTCTTTCACAAGACAATCCGTTCATTCCAGATATCAATGTTGGAAACCTTCACTGAATTGTCTCCAAAGCATTCACACCCTTCCTTAGATAATGAGACCAAGCCCGCAGTCAATAATGAGACCTGTTCATGAACAGATGCAGAGAAAAGCAGCTCACTATGTGATTTACCAGATGGGGAGCTGGCAAACAGAATTGGTGAGTTGGTGATTGCATCCAGCCCTTTGGATGGTTTCCAGAAAGATTTGGACACGCTAATGAGTTATAGTGCCAAGGAGATTTGGAAAGATTGACATGAGAATGAAGGAATCGTTACTGCTAAACATAGTTTACAGGTCTGCAGAACAAGGTTGACAGTTGATGCAATCACAAGAATACCCAAATATAGCAAAACATGTGTGAGGTGTGACTTTCTGCAGGAAACAATGAAATCCCCATCTTTCAATCAACTTTGCAAATCATGCAGCAGAAAAGGCCATTGGCAGAGGCAGTACAGTAGAGTAAAAACTGATGTAGTTATGATGACAAGGAGTCATCATAGACTTAAACAGACGGTTCACAAGGAATATTTTCAAGCTGCAATAACAAGCATCTGGGATCCCACCAGAGCCATCCACAGACCTGATCAACAAACCTGGATCTGATAGTGTTCATGACCAAAGAGTGGTGAAAGTCACCTTTCACACTATCAGTGTCACCGCACAGTCTAAAGTGTTTGCAAAGATTCAAATCACCTGCCCTCAGAAAACTGTTATTTGTTCATTATTGGCTAAAATTGATTCAGGGTATGTACCAATAAACAACCCTTCTCATTCTAAAAAGACATGTACCCATAGATAGAGAAGTCATGACAAAACCTACGAATGCAAAACTTTCAGCGCACAAAGGTTGACTAATTCATATGCAGGATTAATAGTGCTAGGGTGCTTTGCTGGGGATGCAGCCAGTCCTGGAACACATGTCGGCACTTCACATGTTCTTCCTGTTGTTAAATGCACTCCAACTACACACGTTTAAAACAGTGTGTTAACTGGACCAGTGGTGTTGTAAACAGCAGTCCTGCAGACACATCAGTCTCATCATGCTCAGATTCACATACTCCGCTGTACACTCCTAACAATTATGCTGATTCTCTCACCAAAATCTGATAAGAGCTCTGAGAACACAATGTGAGCATCATAGTGGCACCAAAAGAGTATCTATAGTGCCGAAACTGTGGGTAGTACAGGATCGAATTTTGTCACCCTTCATACCAACTTAAAAAAAGCTTCAGTATCTAATTTACATTTGCATAATGGTATTTTAGGAATTTTTTTAGATGAGAATGTAAATTATCCTTAATGTATTGCTAATGAAATCCTCTTTTAGTTTACCAAGAAAAATAAATAGTATGTGAACAAAAGAGTTTTAACTTAATACACAGATGTAAAATCAACCCCTTTTTCCTTTTTATAGGAAGTGAATATTACATGGTCTTCTTACAGTGTCATCTTCCTTCAAGGAGCACAGTACTGGCTGCAGTATGTTTTGACATCTAGTTAAATGAATGAAGAGATACAAAAATCTTTTACAGTAAGTATAGCACTAGAACAAGCACCAACACCAAGCGAAAGCCCAAGTGTAAATAGTTAAGTTTTGTATTTAGTATTGGAGATGCTGTTGGATTAGGATGTTATGGGTTGGTGCTTTTCTGTTATATTTCATAATTTTGACCAATAAGACGTTATGATGGTCTCAGGCAGAAGTTTGAATATGACATATTGTGAATCTGATGAATTGCTCATGGACAGCCCATCCAATGTGCTTGCTGAATCCTGGTTGCAGGGGTTACTTCTGAGGTAGAGATTTTATTGAAACTCATACTAATCTTACAGGGCATGAAAAGATGGATGAAGATGTATCCCCTGGCTGGTGAGTCTAGAACCAGGGAAATCATCTCAGGATAAGAGGTAGGCCTTTTAAAATTGAAATAAGGAGGAATTTCTTCACTCAGATATAAATCTTTGGAGTTTTATACCTTAAAGAGTCATGCAGCCTCAATCATTGAACAGGTTCAAGACAGAAATCGATAGGTTTGGGAGACTACTGACATTAAGGGAAACAGAAATAGTGCAGGAAAATTGCATGAAGCGATGATCTAGAATGGCGGGGGAGGGTTGATTGGCTGAATGACCAAATCCTGTTCCTATGTTCTTATGTTAAACACTTACACCCTTCTCTGCCAACACATGGTGGTAGCAATGTGTACCATCTTCAAGATGTAGCAATGTTGACAGCACTGTTTAAACTCATGACCTCTGCCATCCAGCAAGATAAGAAAAAAAAATACATAGGAGTACCACCATCTGCAGGTTCCCCTCAAAGCACACACCATTATGACTTAGAACAATATTGTTTGTTCTTCACAGTCACTGGGCAGAAATCCTAAATAAGGAATCCCGAATAATCCCTCGAATAAGGATGAGAACAGTTCAAGAAGAAGCCTCACTAACAGTTTTTCACACGCAATTAAGTATTGGGAATAAATACTGGGCAAGCTACCAATAACCACACCCTATGAGTAATTTTTTGAAAATCATCTCATCCTGATCTAGTGAACCTTTGTTGCCCTGTATCCAAGGCAAGTATATCCTACCTAAGATCGAAGAATCCCTACCCGTGTGGAAGCAGGCCATTCAGCCCATCAAGTCCACACTGACCCTCCAAAGAGCATCGCACCCTATCCCTGTACTCCTGCACTTGCCATGACCAATCCACCTAGCCTGGACATCCTTGGATGCTATGGGCAATTTGGCAAGGTCAATCCATCTAACCAGCACATCTTTGGACTGTAAAAGGAAACCAGAGCTTCCAGATGAAATTCATACAGACATGGAGAGAATGTGTAAAGTCCACACAGACACTCGCCCAAGGCTGGAATCAAAACCCAGGTCCCTGGTGCTGTAAGGCAGCAGTGCTAACTGCTGAGCTACCCATTGGAGGTCAGAAGACTAAAATTGTGCTCAGTATTTCAGGAATGGTCGCATCAAAGACCCAAATAAATATAGTAAGACTGCAATCATCTTGTATTCCAGCCCCCTTATATTAAAACTAACAAACTATTTACCTTCCTAATTACTTTATGTGCCTGCATACTCAGTTTCTGTATGCTTTAAATAAAGACAACATGGCATCATGATCTTCAACATTTAAAGTTGCCCTTTAAAGAATTGTCTGCTTTTTTTTCTACAAAGTGATGTCCTGAAATAAGATCAGAAATGCTACAAATACTCAAGCTGATTTAGCAGTTTTTCTGAAGAGGGGATCGGTGTTAAAATTTCAGGTTGTGCCCCTTTATCTGTATTTTTGCTTGTGAGTAACCTGATAGTGTACAGAATAAGAGAAATCCAGGTTAGATAGTCAATGAGAATATGCAGACACTAATCCTATTCAACCTTACCCTGTACTAGCTACCTGTGAAGATAAGGAAATGAGGAAGGAGACTGCCATAAAATCAACAGTTTAATAATAATGAGCCGGACTATATCCTAAATGGTAGGGTTTGAATAAGGTTGGGGTGAAGAACAGGTCAAGCAGTTGATGGTCAGAGGGTTGAAGGTGTAGCGCAAGGGAATATAGTTGAGGAGGAGGAAGAGGGAAAGTGTAATGTGGCAGTTCTAGGGATTTCAATAGTTTGGAGATGGACACTTTTGTGTGTAAATAGGCTAATGGTTTAACATGGAGAAAGTGAGGTCTGCAGATGCTGGAGATCAAAGTTGAAACTTTATTGCTGGAACAGCACAGCAGGTCAGGCAGCATCCAGGGAACAGGAGATTCGACGTTTCGGGCACAGGCCCTTCTTCATGTCAAGGTCAATGTGACGTGATTACTTTACAAATAGAATTCAGAATGGAATTATATGCCATAGTTGCAAGAGCTTTCCTTCCCAAAAAGACACACAGACTTAGAGGATTAAAAGGTAAAAGTAAAATGAAACTAAAAGAAAAAAACATTCAAAAATACAAATAAGCCTGCAGTTACTCAAGAGTGAGAACAACATTAAAAAAACTGAAAGCTGATGGAACAAACAGTAAAAGTTACAGTAAGTAATTATAAAAAGAAACTTGAAAGACATCAAAATCAAACCAAATTTTAACCAGTATAATAGCAAATTAGACGGTCAGGTGTAATGTGGGTCACTTGCAAACTGCTCATTGTGATACGATCAGTGAAAATAAAGAAATGTCAGACATGTTGAATAATTATTTTTCATCAGTATTTACATCTGAATAAATCAATAAACATAATATTCCAAAGGAACTGATATTGAATCTTGGAGAGGGAATATCCAAAGTGAGTATAAGCAAAATAACAAAACCGAGGAAAATAGAAAGTAGAATCATGCAGTACAGAAGAGGGCCTTCAGCCCATCAAATCTGTACAACCAAATATACACTACCACTGATACTAGTCCCACTTTCCCACATTAGGCCCATAGCTTTGAATGTTATGAGAATTTACATGCTCATCCAAGTATTTTTTAAAAGTTGTGAGGTTTCCTACCTCAACTGCTGTCGAGGTTAGTGCATTTCATATCTCCATCACTCTCTGGGTGAGAATGTTGGGATGTCATTAAAGTGATCTCTAGCAGACTAGATACTTCCCATCACAATGTTTTAAAGGAACAAGATGAGAATATAACAGGTGACACAAGAACAGAAGAAATAGGAGCAGGAGTTGACCGTACAGTCTGGTGACCCTGGCCCATTATTCAATATGATCATGGCTAATTGTGCACTACAACTTCTCTTTCACCACTCATTCCCCATATCCTTGATTTCCTGAGGGATCAAAAAGCCATCTATTCCAGTCTTTAATGCATTCAACAATGCAGCTTCCACAACACTCTGGGGTAGAAAATTCCAAAGATTCACAATTGTTCAAGCGAAGAAATTTTCATCTCAGCATAAATGATCATCTCCTTCTGCGGAAACAATACCCTATGTTTTAGATTCCCCAGCAAGTGCTAACAACCTCTCATTATCTATGCTGTCAAGTCACTTGAAATTTTATATGTTTCAAATTATATCACCTCTCAGTCTTTTACACTCTAGAGAATATCAAATCAAATTATCCATCTTTTCAGAAAGTGTTCACTTTCAGTAACTAATCTAGCAGACTTTCACAGTACTACCTCCAAAATAAGCATATCCTTCCTAAATATAGAATCCAAAAGTGCATACAGTATTGTACGTGTGATCCCACTAAAATCCTGCATAAGAGAAGCAAGACTTAGATCTTAAGACATAGTGTTAGCAGTTGGCTATTTTGCCTATTGAGCCATTCAGTGAGATCATGGCTGATCCAATTGTCCTCAATTCTACTTTCCTGCTTTTCCCACATATTCCTTGATTGCTTCACTGATTTAAAATCTTTCTGTCCCAGCCTTGAGTAGACTTAATGACCTGACATTTTCCAGTCCTTCTGCAGTAAAGATTTCCACAGATTCACTACTCTCTGAGAGAAGAAATTCTTCCCCATCTCTGTCTTAATTGGGCGACCCCCATACTCTGAGATTGTGTCACTAGCCCTAGATTCTTCCACAAGGGGAACAACCTCTCAGCATTGACTCTGTCAAGCCTATTAAGAATCTTATAAGTTCCAATAATATCACCTTTCATTCTTCTAAACCTCTAAAAAAAGCAGTACAAGGCCCAACCTACTCAACCTCTGCACATAAACAATACCCTCCATAACTGAATTCAATCTAGTGAACCTTCTTTGGATTGCCTTCAATGCCAATATATCTTTCCTTCCACAAGGGGACCAAAACTGTAGACAGTATTCCAAGTGCTGTCTAAGTAGAGATATTTGGAGATATGAAGGGCAAGAGTGGTGGGAGTTGGGAACGCACACCTGAGGTGATGATGGAGGCAGATACAATAGGGCATTTTAGAGACTTTTAGATAAGCACATGAATATGCAAGAAATGGAGGGATACGGACAAAGGGCATGTAGCAGGGATTAGTTTAATTTGGCATCATGTTTGGCACAACATTGTAGGCTGAAGGGCCGGTTCCTTTGTTGTATAGTTCTTTGTTCTATGTTATAAGTATGACTTGTAGAGTTTTAGAAAGAAGTCCCAAATTTTATACTCCATTCTTTTTGAAATAGAGATCAACATTCCATTTTCATTCCCTCTTACCTGCTGTACTTGGAAGCTAGCCTTTGTGATTTATGAATGATGGCCCACAAATTCCTCCTGTGTTGATGCTTTCTGCAATCTTTCTTCATTTAAATGACAATAAGATCATATATTCTTCCTGACGAAGTGCATAAGCTAACACCTTTTTTTCTTATTGTCCAATCCTCTTCTAATTAAAGCAAAAATGATGTTTAACTTCTAAATGGTTTGCGGTACCTGTACATTAACTTACAGTGTTTCATTTTCTTCCTGCAAAGTCCTGTGTTATGACTCAGTGATCCACCGTATTTATTAATGACTCTCATAATGAATTGAAATGCCAGGTGCATAAACTGTATGCTCCAGTGATGGGTTAATTGCATCAAAATCATATTTCTTCAGAAGGTTATTCATAACAGGAAGAGTACAGACCATATTCAATCAGCCTGCACTTGCAAAACATAAAACAAAATTTCTACTATTAACTGTAATTCCATGATTAGTCCACATTTGCTGAACAATCCTGAGGATGTCAATAGCAACACTACTACCAAATTAAGATAATTAGGCAAATTTGTAACATGTCACATTTATGCTTAGTAGAAGCAGCATATATTCATATGCAGGAACACATTCTCTGCAAGATAAATAATGTATTCAAGCCTTGTATGTTTTTGAACTGAGCAGGAGCTTAGAGAATCTACAGTGTTATAAATGTACATTTATACTATTACATATTTTATACAAAAAGCTAAGTTGTCTTTTATATTTTATGTTCAGAGCAGAAGAATGACATTTGGCCCCTTGACCCTGTTGTGGCATTCAATTCACTCAAGGTTGACCTGTTTGATGTTTAAAATTCCATATTTCCATCTATTCCTGATAACCTTTGATTCCATTGCCAAACAAAAATCTATTTACCCCATCTTAAGAATATTCAATTACTCTGCCTCCACCACTATTTCTGAGGAAGAGAGTTCTGATGTTGCACAACCCTGAAAGAATGACTTTGCCTCATCCTTGTCCTAAAATGGAGAGTCTTAACTTTAAAAACTCTCACCTTGTACTCAACTGACCACATTCACATCTGTCTTGTCAAGATCATTCAGGATCTCACTACTGGACTTTAAACAAATCACCACTCTGTCTCCTAAACAAACATGAAAACTAATCCAGCTTGTCCTAACTTGTCTCAAAAGACAAACTGCCAATTCCAGGAATTAATTGAGAAATCTCTGAATCACATCCAATCTATTTACTTCCTTCCTTAAATTGGGAGACCAAACCAGCGCACAGGTGATCTCACCAATTTTCTATATAATTGAAGCATAACACCTTACTTTTATAAAGGCAAAATATTGTGGATACTGGAAATCTGAAACAAACATGGAATGCTGAAGAAACTTAGTAGCTGTGGTATCATCTGTGGAGAGAGAAAAAAGGTTTAACATTTTGAGTCTGGTATGTTCAATTGTAGAACTCTTTGTATCCCTTTTTCTAGAACCAGTTGACAAGATGCCTCATAAAATGTTATTACACAAAGTAGAAACATATGTTGTAGGGTTTAATATGCTGGCATGGATAGAGGATTGGCTGGCTGACTGGAAACTGACAGTATGCATAAATGGGTTGTTTTCTGAATGGCAGGATATGATGAGTAGGGTTCCTCGGGTGTCTGTTCTCGGGCCTCAATTTTTAACAATTCGCATCAATGACGTAGATGAGGGGAGTACAGGTATGGTATCTGAATTTGCAAATGACACAAAGATATGTATGTTGTGAAGATTACAAAATGAAGTTGCAGATGGATATGCAGATGAGTGAATGGGCAAAAGTCTAATATGTGAAAATGTGCAATTGTTCATTTTGCGGGTAGAATATAAAAAAGAGAATCACCTAAATAGAGAATGACCGCAGAATTCTGAGGTGCAAAGGGATCTAGCTGTTCTAGTGCATGAGTTGCATAAATTGATGAATAAGGCCAACAGAATTTCACCTCTAATACATGAATCATATAAATTGATGAATATGGCCAACAGAATTTCACCTTTTATTCCAAGAGGAACAGAATATAAAATTGGGATGAAACAGGTACTGCTGGTTTCTAAAGCATGAAAACATTTTATGTCAGTGAAAGATGGCTTCACCAAACTGGTTCAATTGAAAGCAATTGCCAAACAAATCTTGTCTTGCTTACCGTGGTTGACAATGCTACACTGTAGGATGGTAATACTGTTGCTCTTTTTGATGAATGGCCTAATTGACTGACTCAATGCAATGCTGCAATACTCACAGATCCTTATCATTCATCACATACCCTTATTGTATCCTACAGTTGTCCAGAGCAAAACATCCAAGGATTAAGTGGTGTCCTCTGCAATGAATGACAGACATGGCAAGGATGGAAGTTTCATGTTGAGGAGATATCTTATGGCTCTCATTGGTTCCAGTTGAAAATGTTTTTGTATTATTTATTACTTTGTGGCATGGCACTCTGATGACATCTCTGTATAAAGTAGAGCACCATTGACTCTCATTACATGATGCTCCATGGAAAATAAGTAATTGTGGGTCTCCCACATTTTACCTCATTGTAAAGGCATAGAAACCTGGCTAGAAAGTCCATATTGCCAATTGTGGGGTACTAGACACATGTTCATCATAAGTTGTTGCTCTTTGTGCAGTCACATCAGAGATGATAACAGCGTCTGTGCCAAGGGAGATAATTTCTATGCATCTACTTTGGGAATATCAGAAACAAGGCACCTCCTCATTCATTAGTTGCAGCAAACATAAATGACATTTAAACATTGTTCTCCTAATGTTGGGACATGGAGGCATCTGACAAGGAGGGCAATGTAAAGTCTCTACGTGAAGTTTTAATATTGTAGACCTGATTCAGCTACTTGCTGCACAAGTCATTTGGTAAATGTAGAGTAGGTGATTGTACTTGTGTAGCAATAATCTCTCCCCTCTCCTCTCATATTAATCAAGAAAGGCATGTTGGAGAGTTGCTGCACACATTATGAAGTCTAAAGTGTGTGGCTAGCAGCTGCTGGACCTTAGACAGGCTAAAAGATCTTGGCATATATTTGTGAATTGTGGAACTTAGATTGAATATTACTTCTTCTTAACAGCCATTATTAGTATTAATTTATAATGTTGAATGATTGGTCAAGGTTGCTTGTAGCTATTGTTGATCAATGCATGAAGTTCATATCCAGGATATTTAAAATAAAATAAATTCAGATCAAGGACATTTTACTACATGCCACTAGAGCACATGGGTTTTGAGCCTAGGCCTCCTGATTCAAAGGTAGGGACACTATCACAGTACCACAAGAGAGCACCTGACAACCCACAACCAGGATTGCATGATAAAGGCGTCTTTCACTTGTACTGTCTGATTTAAATCCCAGATTAATCCCATTCGCCTCCTTTATTAATCCCCACTTTACCCCCTGAGCCTAGGCATACACCTTTATTAAGCCAAACATGGTTATGCACTGCTCCCCCATCAAAGGCCCAGGGGCCATTACTGTTGATGACCCCCATATCCTCCCACACAGCATCCCCACACAGTACCTCCTTTCTCCCCTAAACTCTATTGTTTCCTCCTTTATACATTGCGTTGCCCATTTACAACTGTTATCCCATCTGCATACTTGCATGCTGCCTCCAATCTACAAATGACTTCCCTAATTGCCAGGACAGCAGAACATCCTCTGTGACCAGACCCCTTGACTATCTGTGTTCTACCTTCTCTGACTGACTTGGAATAACAGCCTAACTGATGACTAATCAGAACCCATTTCTGATATTTGTGCAGCTCCCCAACTGACTTACAGTTAATAACCTGACTAGTTGGACCAAACCTGCAGGACTGGCTAAGACCAGCTCCCTGCACTAAATGAAATACACTCCTGACTCTGAACAGTCCAAGCAACCCAACCAATTGTGTCCAAGCCCTTGGACTGAAATTGTATGATACTATATATTGAGTGGAGCAGAACTCCCTGACTGATTACAGTCTGCCTTGACTTGACTAAGGACCACTTTGAGACCTGGTTGAAACCCATTCACTGTGTGTGCCATATAAACTGCTGCCATATGCTGAAGGTGTGACATTGGTATAGCACATTACCATACCACAATAACATATCTGCCCTTGCTGGCAAACATGACAAGTTATTTTGATTTGTCTTCTCTAAAAGGCAAATCAGAAATGACACAGACATCTTCATTGTGTCCAGATCGTGGCAGTGGCTGGGGTGCCCAGACCAGGGACTTGGCAGTCAGAGATCAGACCCAATGCAGGAAGAGCGAGCTCAAAGAGACAATGAGGGAGGTCCCCCAGCATCTGCTGCAGGGACGAGAGTAAGCAGCCTGAGGTTTCCCGGAGAGTGGGCCAAAGCGGAGCAGCTTGACCCCTTATAGGGAGTACGAGCTTAGCATAGCTAAGCACTTAAAAAAGACTGCTGACCTTTTAATTTTGTTTCTTTATTTTCCTATTTTTTACTAAGAGGAGCTATAAGGTTTAACTAATAACTTTTCTACTTTGTACTTAAGATTTTGTACCTAGGTACCTTTGTACCTAAGGTGGTGGCAGGAATGGCAACATTGTACACTTTTCACTATATTCATGTGCTCCTGTACACATGATAATAAAATCTAATTCTAATTTTATTTATCTGAAGAAGAAACATGAGATCTTTTAAAATTCACTTCACATTTCCAAGAGTAAACAGTAAGTCATTGACAATAGCTTCGCTGGGGCTGTGAATTGCTCTTTCTGTGTCACCAAAAATTTAGCAGAATAAAACAAAATCAGAAATTGCTGGAGAAAGTCAACAATCTGTGACTCTTCTTCAGAACTGAACTTGAAACATTAACTGTTTTCTCTCCACAGATGCTGCCAGATCTGCTGAATTTCTCCAGCAGTTTCTGTTTTTGCATTAGATTTACAGCATCTGTAGTTTTTTGTTTTATTTTAGTATCTGACTGAATGAAAGCTATTCAAGCTAATGGTTGACACAGATAGCAAGTGAAATGCAATGAGGAAATGTCAATGACATGCCTGTGCTCCAGACCTGTACTCCCCTAATAACTAATGTGAAAACCTGATTTGATCGCTGAATTGTAGCCTTTTGTCTATATATATTAGTATAAAGACACTGATCTAGATATCAACAGGGAGATACATGGCAATATCCAGAACTGCTCGACTGATTCACTACACAATGTCATAGAAGTGAAAAAGAGAAACCTCTCTCACTTTCAGGACCTGTGGGAGCAAGCTCTAACTATTCAACTACAGAAGTCATTGCTGCTGCTGAATCTGACTTCAAGTTTTAAATTTCTTCAATTTAGAAAGAGAACATTCAAACAAGCTAAGCTTATAGTAGTAGGAACTGATCTCACCTCCAATTTCATGTACAAATTTATCCTTACTTAGTTTAAATTTTTGTAGTTGTATTTTCGCGAATAACTGTAACTTGTTTATTTAAATAACTTTCAGCAATAATTGTGTAGTAAATTAACCTTTTATCACATTTAAAGCATAAAGCTGTGTTGCTGGTTATTTTTATATCAAAACATTCAGGGGCTAATGTTCAAGCTTATCCAGATTCTTGGTTCATTGACTTTCCAAGGACAAAGTTAAAAAGCACAAGAGACCAGATTATAGTCCAACAGGTTTATATGAAAGTACAAGCTTTCAGAGTGCTGCTCCTTTGTCAGGTAGCCAGTGGGGCAGGATTATAGGGCACAGAATTTATAAGAAAAAGATGAAAATGTAATACAACTGATGCTTTGATCTTTTACATATAAATTCTGTGTCCTGTGATCCTGCCCAACTAGCTACCTGATAGTTTGCACTTTCAAATATATCTGTTGGACTATAACCTGTAGTCATGTGATTTTAAACTTTGTCCACCCCAGTCCAACACCAGCACCTCCACATCATGGTCCCCAAGGACATGTCATGACAATAGTTCTTTGTTGCTTTCTCCAATATCTCTGTCAATCAGAATTCTGCCAGCCAATCAGCACTCTTTTCTCACTGTGATCACTCAAAGTTTGGTATTCATGCATTTGTATTGATGTTTGCAAGATGAAAAGCTTTGTCAACTTGGCTCTCTTTTCAATTTTAACCAAATTTGCTTGAAACACAAAGAAAGGTCACATTTGTAGGCAGTAAATATGAAGGATTTAAATTGCAGAGGTAGTTATAGAATAAATGCATGGTCAAAAATAAATTCCAATGTCAGCAAATGTGAAATCAACCAGTTTGATTTGTCATTTTTTAATTCTAAGATTTCAAAATGATGAAAATCTTTGAATGTGAAGGTCTGAAGATACTTGGAAGTCCTCATACATAGACCATTAAATTGTCATAGACAGGTATAGAGAATAAGAAAGCTAATTGAATACTAGTCTTTAGGTTTAGATGAATAGAACACAATGAGGTAGAAAAATATTACAGCTATGCTAAATCCTGTTCAAACACATTTGAAGCCCTGTGAGTACTTTTCTAGGCATCAAACCTTTGAAAGAATACACTGATCTTGTTGGAATGCACTGCACAGATTTATGGGACTAATACTTGAACTTCAAAGGTCAAAGTTGAAGAAGAGATTATACCAATTGTGGGAGAAAGTGAGGACTGCAGATGCTGGAGATTAGAGCTGAAAAATGTGTTGCTGGAAAAGCGCAGCAGATCAGGCAGCATCCAAGGAACAGGAGAATCGACGTTTCGGGCATAAGCCCTCAAGAAGGGCTTATGCCAAAAAAGTCGATTCTCCTGCTCCTTGGATGCTGCCTGACCTGCTGCGCATTTCCAGCAACACATTTTTCAGATTATACCAATTGTGTCTCAGAATTTAAAAGGTTAAGAGTTAATTTAATCAAGAATTCCAAGATATTAAGGGAAACAAATGGGGTAAATAGAGAGAAAAAGTCTTGACTAATTGGGAAATCAAGAAATAAGGGATAAATAGAACAAAGACCAAGGGGTGCAGGAGGTCTGAAACAAGCACAAACACAAATTGCTGCAGAAACTCAGTAGATCTGGCAGTATTTATGGAGAGAAAACAGAGTTAACATTTTGAGTCCTGTGTCCCTTTACAGGACATACAACATTAACTGAGGAGCAGGAGAATCGACGTTTCAGGCAAGAGCCCTTGATGAAGGGCTTTTACCCAAAACATCGATTCTCCCGCTCGTCAGATGCTGCCTGACCGACTGTGCTTTTCCAGCACCACACTCTCAACTCTGATCTCCAGCATCTGCAGTCCTCATTTTCTCCACAGATACTGCTAGAATTAAGGGACATTTTTAAAAATTAGAGCCAATATTTTCAGGAGGGCAATTAGAAGATATTTCTACACATACGTGAAGGTAGAAGTTTATATCTCCAATAAATTCAAATTGATGGTTGATCCATTGATCACTTTAAAACTGAATGATAGATTTTTGTTAATCAACGATAATTTAACTAATTAAAGGATATGAGGAAGTGATAGTAAAAAGAGTTTTTTTGATAATTAGTCATTATCTCATTGAAGGACACAATATGCTTGAGGAGCTAATGGCCTGATCCTGTTCATCGGCTCCTACAAGTTTCTGCACTATGCCAAATGTATCGCAGGCAGTGTCAGGAGTTGAATGGTGTGGATACTAAGCCTGCAGTAATTAAACAAATTGTTTTACCCTCAATTATGTTGTGCTTCCTGAGCATTGCTGAAGCTGTGCACATTCACTTGATTGGTACATATTCTATCACACTTCTAAACTGATCACTGTAGATGGTGAGAGGCATCAGGAGAATCAATTGTCAGAAAATCTAGCCTCTGCCCAGCTCTCGTGGCTATGTTATTGATAGGTTCATCTTTTGAACTTCTGATTAATGCATGTTTACTGAATGGGGAATGCCTGCATTTTGTCCTTTTGGAATTATCAATTGCTACAGTGTTTTGTTTTTAATTTAAACTTGGTAGCAACTGTTCCAACTGAGATTACAGAACAACCTTGGATATCCAAACATCAGTTATCCAAATTTTGGATTATCTGAACAAGATCTCATGGTTCGTAAAAACAGCACTAGGCAACTCAGCATTCAGTTATCAGTTATACGGCATTATGGTGTGCATTGCTGGATAACCGAGACATGTCCGGATAACCGGGACTCATAAATTACCGCTTGTTTACGATCAGATCGATTGTCCGAATGATCGGTTGTCCGAACACAATACTCCCCGCCCGTCTCATTCAGATAATCAAGGTTGTTCTGTACATAATTTTTTTTGTTGTACCTGTTAACAAGGTATTTTTTGTGGAATTTGTAATGCTACTCAGAATTCTTATCACTGAGCTCGAGAAAAGAAAATACTGCTTATTTACATTATCCTCTTCACTTGTTCTATCTCGCAGGTTTGTGTTTCTGTTTATACTTATACAAGTAGGTATATAATTAATATGGTGGTCAAAAGGCCTGTCCAAATAAGTAAGTAGTTAGCTATTTTAACTTATATGAACCTGAGGCACAAATATATTCAGTTTGGCTCAGTATCGTAGACTTGTTGTCACATGTGTATTTGTGGCTGGTAATGGTGTCTCAAAAACAAATGTGTAAGATTCAGAGTAATTACAAGAATTTTAAGTGAATCCTTACAGCAAAGGCAAGAAACAAGTATTTTAAGATTCAAATCTTTAAACATTATTTATAATTCTTACATTTTAGAATGGAAAGATTAAATCAAAAACAGCTCAGCATAAAGTAGAAAATATTACTTCAATCAAATCTGATCTTGAAGCTCAATGTGCAAGGCCATCAGAGTGGATTTGAAACACTTTGCCTCACTAGTATCCGAACAAAATTATTTTAGGTTGCAATGTACTTCAGCTTAGATGAGAGTGTAGAGGGGGTAGAAACTAGTGTAGAGAAACACTGTGTGTGCTTGCATTGATATTTACAAAATTAAATGTATTTGGAGCAATTGAATTCGTTAGTGCTTCAGATGGCATGACATATAATATACATTTCTATTAAGCTTGAAGCGGTCAAACATCTAAAACATTTCTATTGTGTCATTATCTATAAATTTATGTTTGAAGAAAGCAAAAGGATAAAAATGATGACACCTGTATTAAGCAGTGAAAAGACAATCTACACAACAAAAGCTCACTGGGGATTTGTGCATTTGTTGTATTAAAGTGGGGGATCAGAGCAATGTGGTCACAGGCCATTTGTGTTCCATTCAGACTTTGTTATTCTCTGTGTGAAGTCTGATTGTGATTTCCTCTCTTTTGTGAAAAATGACTGGTTTCCTTTTCCTGCTGCTAAGTGCATCATTTTCTTAACTTTCTCTACACTTGCCCTCTTTCTAATGTGCTGGATAACTTACCATTTTTCCCTTACACTCAGCATTTTCGATGTAGAAGGTTTGTTGCTTTTTGTGAGACATTTGCCTCAATAGTTTAATTTATTATTATTTTTGTAATTTACCCTTGACAATGTAACATGTTTGCATAAGTGGAGTATCTCAATAAGTTGTAAATGTATCCGTTATTTTAAAAAAACTAGATTTAATGTTACCAGCAAATACATCATTGCTTTATAACTAATTGTTTTACAATACTTCAACAGACTCATGAGATTGGAATTATCATTGGAAAATAGGCAAGACAGTGCTGTGTGGAATAGAGTACTTATGGGGTTTAAAAGGTCTACTATTGGGCATAATGGCACAGTAGAGGTTTTGTATCTGGCTGACTTCGGAGTGTTATTTTTCAAATTTGTCTGGAAATCTTGCTGTATGCAAGGTTGGAAAAATACTATTAAATTTCAAGTTAATTCCAATCTTTTAGAAACATTCTTATTTCATAAAATCTACATTATAACAAACCATGGTTGAAATGTAATCTTAACATTTTAACTCTTCATTTTTAAAAATGTTATATGTATCTATATGTTAAAACTCTTACAAATACTTACTTGAGAAGGGATAAAATTGCATTAGCGGTAATTCAAAAGAGGTTCACGAGATTGATTCCAGAAATGAGACTTTTTGGCTTTTGAAGAGAGATTGAGCAGTTTAGGCCGATTCTCTTTGGATTTCAGAAGAACGCGAGGAAATCGAACTGAGGTAGACAAGAGGATTGACAAAGTAAACGTAGAAAGGATGTTTCCTTATATGGTGGAATCCAGAATGAGAGATCATAGTTTTAGGATAAGGCTTAGCAGATTTAAAAAGATAGATGAAGAGAAATTACTTCTCTCAAAGAGTCATGAATCTGTTGAATTCACTTCCCCCAGAGTGCAGTGGAGGTCAGGATATTGAGTACATTTAAGGAGATAGATTTTTAATTTGTAAAGGATTGAAAGGTTATGGAGCACAGGCAAGAAAATAGAGTTGAGACCAAGATGAGATCAGCCATGACATCAGCTGGCTGAATAAGCTCAAGGTGTTGAATTGCCTACTCCTGCTCCCAGTTCTTATGTTTTTATATAATTCCAAATAGTAGAGCGCTCAGTTGCAAAGAACAGAACATATAACATATATGCATATACAAACACATATTTGCAGAAAACGCAAGTCATTTTCCTTATAGTTGTACAAGTATATTTTTGGTCTCTGAAATTGATAATATGTTTCTCAGAATAAAAATTGGAATCTGGCAGTTAAACATCAGGGAGAGAGATTTCAATTACCCATTGATATAAGGCCCAAACCTAATTGTCAGGCCAGCCTCGGGGAATGGATAAGCTACTTGCTCACTTCTAAGTAAACAAAAGGCTGAAGGGAAATATGCTTAACGGGGTCGACATTGGTTTTTTTTAGATTAGATAATTTACAGTGTGGAAACAGGCCCTTCGGCCCAACGAGTACACACCGACCTGCCGAAGTGCAACCCACCCAGACCCATTCCCTACATTTACCCCTTCACCTAACACTACGGGCAATTTAGCACCTAACCTGCACATTTTTGGATTGTGGGAGGAAACCGGAGCACCCGGAGGAAACCTTTTTGTCGACATTAATTGTAATTTTCTGGAAAAAATGGCACAGTCCTTCCATTTGTACCACACATCGAGTCATCTGAGCAGCAGCATGTAAAGAGACTGCAGGAGAAAGTGATTCAGGAAATCTTTCATTTCTGTGTGAGTAGAACTGCAATCACTTATTTTAAGGTTAGGGAATAAATTAGTCCAGCCCAACATTTCTAGACACCAACACTAAACTTCCTAAATTCTTTACTGTGACCACACTAGTTTCTAAGTAATGATCCGAGTAAGGACATATAAATTACAAGAATGTGTTTTATCACAGTGATAACAGGGAAACTCTGACACCTCTATTAAAGGGGCCTTTTTTTTATCTTCTTGCACTTTTCTCTGTGTTCTATGATGGTATAACATGTCTTCTCAAATCTATTTTCCTAGAACCATAGAGTTCACATGATCAGCCTAATGCAAATCCATCCCTCCTTATGTAAGAGGACCAAACGTGTATGCAATACTCCAGGTGTGGTCTCACTAATGCCTTGTACAGTTGCAGGAGCACTTCCCTACTTTTATACTCTATTTCTTTAGTTTTTTTCCTGACAATCAGCAATAAGACCATAAGACCATAAGACATAGGAGCAGAAGTAAAGCCATTCAGCCCATCGAGTCCACTCCGCCATTCAATCATGGCTGATGGGCATTTCAACTCCACTTACCCGCATTCTCCCCATAGCCCTTAATTCCTTGTGACATCAAGAATTTATTAATTTCTGCCTTGAAGACACTGCACTCTGCAGCAATGAATTCCACAGGCCCACCACTCTCTGGCTGAAGAAATGTCTCCGCATTTCTGTTCTGAATTTACCCCCTCTAATTCTAAGGCTGTGTCCATGGAAACAATTTCCTAGCGTCCACCCTCTCTAAGCCAATGGTGTCATAGCCATTGTTAAACTCTAAATCCCAGATTTATTTTATTTTTTTAATTCAAATTCCATCATCTGCTATGGCAGGATTTGAACCTAAGTCCCCGGAATATTTTCTGGGTCTCTGGATTAACAGTCCAGTGATAATACCATGAGACCATCATCTCCTCTATCATCAAATACCAATGAGCTGCTTCTATAGAATCAAAGAAAAATACAGCACAAAGTACAGAAGACTATTCTACCCATGCCAGCCATTTAAAAGAATGATGCATTTAGTTCCACTATCTAAATCCTATATTCCAATAATGTTATCTCTCTTAAATTTATCCAATTAACATCTGAATGTCACTGTGGATTCTTTTCCATAGGTGGTGTATTCCAAATCCTAACCAGACATGTTTTTATGAAAGGTTTATCTCATGTTGTTTTTGTTTCTTTAGCCAATTGTCTTAAATCTGAACCCTCGTGCTGTTGGCCCTTCAACCGTGAAAACAATTTCTCATTACCTACTCGACCTAAACACTCCATGATTTTAACTACCTCCCTTAAGTATTCTTTTCACTTTGTCTGTTCCAAGTTTCACTTTCCTATCTAAATAGCTATAACCCTGCATTTGTGGAATTATTCTAGTAAATGTCTTCTCTACCTTCTTCAAAATCTTGATGTCCTCCTAAATCATGGCACCCCAATTTGACTCCAGTCTCATAATGGGACCGAATTAGTGTTTTATTTAGGTTATTATAACATACCCCCTACAGGCTTTTATTTCTATGACCCTATTTATAAAATTCAGGATTCCTTATTCTTGATTAATTTCTTTGTTAAACTATTTGCCACCTTGAAAGTGCAGAACCATCCTCAGGATTCCCTCTTTTCATGTTATCATTAAAATTGTATCATTTAGCAAGTATTGTTTCTGCACATACATCACATACATTATTCTTGCATTAAATTTTATATGGTTTGTTTTTCCATTTCACCAGACAGTCTGTGTACTCTTGAAGCCAATGTACATTGTTCTTCTGTGTTTACTTCCACATTTTGTGTTATCTGCAGGTTTCCCCTTGTAGCAGTCGTCCATATACATAAAACAAGCAGTTATCATTTTTTCTAAAATTTGTTCATGGGATCTGAGCATCATTGGCTTTGCCAGCATTTATTGTCCATCCCTAATTGCTCTGGAGAAGGTGGCAATGACCTGCCTTTTGAAAGACTGTCATTTCTGGGATGTCGGGGCACCCAGATTGCTGCTAGGAGGGGGGTTTCTGGGATATTTCCTGGTGACAGTGAAGGGGAGCTGCTGGCGTCTCATGCTGCTGCTATGTGCTTCTACACATGCATCTGGTGTCCTTATCCTTCAGGTGCTAGATATCAAGGGTGCTGTCAGAGGAGCCTTGGTGAATTTCTACAGTGTGTCTTATAGGTAATACACCCAGCTGCCACTTTACATCAGTGATGAAGGGACTGAATGTTGAAGATGTTAGTTAGGATGCTAATCAACTGGGCTGCTTTGTTCTGAATGTGTCAAGTTTCTTGAGTGTTATTGGGGTTGCACTTATTAGGCAAATGTTGAGAAATCCATCACACCCCTAGCTTATGCCTTGTAAATGGTGCACAGGCACTGGGGAGACAGGAGATAAGTTACACATGCACCATCCCTAACCTCTGATCTGCTGTTGTAGTCACAGTTTTTGTATGGCTAGTCCAGGCCAGTTCTGGTCAATGGCAACACCCAGGATTTTGACAGATTGGGATTCAGCAATGGTGAAACGATTGAACATCTGGAGTAATAGTTATATTCTTTCTTGTTGGAGATAGTCATGCCTATGACCTACATGGCAAAAATGTTATTTGCTACTTAACAGCCTAAGCCTGGATGTTATCCATGTCTTATTGCACTGACTGGACACAGATGTCTTCATACTGAAGCTTCCAATTGTATTGTACCATTGTAAATCATATACCACTCCATTCTATACCTTCCTCCAATCCAAAGTGCAGCTAGTCACCATAACTCCCATTTCTTGTTCCTGAACCAATCTTGTTCCCATGCTGTTTCTGTACTTTTAGTCCCATGAGTTTCAGTTTTGTTAATAAATCTAATACCTGGTACTTTATCAACTTTTTTTTAAAGTGCATATGTACAACACGATCTGCACTACTCACATCTAATTTTTCTCTAACTCATCAAAAGACACAATAAACATTGCCTTTAGATGAAAAAGGAAAAGCTGGAAATAAGATAAAATAACATATTAAAGGTTGTATTAATGCATGTTGATTTTTGTGCTGGTTAAAACTTTCTGTAATAAACATTTTGCAATTGAATAGTCCACTGTGACTCTTTCATCATCCTGTCTGTTTTGTAATCTTAGAGTTGTACTACTTCATTAGCCCTGAGGTATAGGCTAAGTCTTCCAGATTGCTTGTAAAGATTTGCAAATATTTTGGTTTATTATTGCAACTTGGACACTGATAACAGGTGTGACTAGCTTGAAAGAAAAATCATCTCCTTGACACCTTTCATTGTGTCTGTAAACCACAAATATTTCACCTGGGGTGGATTTTATGTCACTCTATTTAGTCCAGGTGGATGGGTTTTACAGTTTAAAAACAGCAAAAATAAATGTGGTCAAAGGTAATGCTATGGTCATGAGCATAATTTCTTCACCATGTTAATGTTAATGAAGAAGTAGATGTGAGCTGAACAAAATGAATGGTAAATAAACTGAGGAACAAATTTATTTGTTAAGATTTGCTAATTCCTTATAAAAAAGCCTCCTTTAAGAAAGTACAGAATAGGGGAAGGTAAGCAAAAAGTGAATCCTGAATTACAATTTTGAAAGAAACTTAGTCATACAGAGTTAATTCTAGACAGGGTGAATGTATGTGTGGGGTTACTTCAAGTGAATTTACCAACTTTCCTTTGAATATCCAGAATAATTAGACCAGAACCCTTCTTCAGATTTAACAAAAACAATTGGTAGAAACTGGCTTCCACCTAAATTTGAGAATAGCCCCCACTTCTTATTTCCCATTTTTTAAATGAAAAATTAAGACTGGAAATGTACATGCATTATATTCACAATGTTAAAAAAACACATTTTTAAAGCTGATGGACTTTATATAGCTTGCTTTCCACCAGATATGTCAAAGAATTTTACTGCCAAAGGATTATATTTGAAGGGTAATCGCTGTCAAGAAACATGACGCCTAGTTTGTCAACAGGAAACTCCCACAAACAGAAATATAATCATGACCAGATAATCAGATTTTTGTGATATAAACTGTGGGACTCAAATTTTGCCTAAACGTCAGTGATAATTCCACTGCTCTTTTCCAAAATAATGTGTTTAGGTATATCTGGAAACATAACTAGGGCCTTGGCATAACATCCCGACCAAAAGATATTCCCTTTGGCAAAGCAACATTCTGTGACATCTCTAATGGAGTATTACGTAGTGCAGGTATCAGGTGAAGAAAAAGATGATAGATATGCCCACAGAAATGGTTTGTTGATTGGTTAGCATATCATAAAGCCAAAATATCATTGACAATAACCATGGTGAACTACAACACCAATTTTACACAGTACTTTGCTAGAAGTGGGGTTCAACATTAAAACGCTTTCAGATTTAAACAACAATACAGCATCTGCTGGTCAATGCCCTGGCCTCCGTAAACGAAGAACAAGCTTTGCAAGAACTAAGTACTTCAGTGGAAACTTAAACTGCAGTCACGGAAATTTAGCTCATTGAGGAGCAAATGCAGCTAGTTGGCATGCAAGCTGAGACTACTACCATCAGAACTCCTGATGCCAGTTCTCAAGAGCTTGCAGAATTTCAAAGTCATAAAATGATTTGTCCTCCTGGAGATTATCAAGATTGCTGAGGCACCACACAGAGAGTAGCAGTGGCTCCACGGAGCACAAAGTTGTGCTTCTTCCTCAGGATCACAACATTCACCTTGTTGCAGTGCCAGTTTGTTGTTACCCGTCAGTCATCCAGGATTGCTTCCACCCACTTTAACATTGCAATCCAAAGCCAGGTCTTCAAGGGATGGTTCTGCATTCGGCCATTTTCTAAGATTATCTGTAGTATCATTCATGAAAGTCAGCAATTTTCTGCCAGCCAAGCAGAGGCCACTGTTGTAGCAATGCACTCAAATCACTAGACCAATGAAAAACACATGAATGAAATTGATAGAATGCGCAAAGGTGAATTTTGTCTGGAAAGGTGGATAATTGTTTTGATAAAGTCATCATGGAATGTTTGTGGCAACATTTATTTCAGTATTTTGCTCTTCTAGAACAACCTCGGCAGCAGGACCATTGCTGAAGCACTCCAGTGGTCTGCTTGATGATAGTTCATGTGCCAGCAAAACTCTTGTTAATGCATGCTGTTGCTGTACATAGATTGTGTATTCATGAGTTACAAGGTCAGCAGTTAAACAATGTCATCCAGCAGTCACCTTCTAGTCTCTCCTAGTGGCTGAAATGCCGATGACACTGCAGACTAATACAGTTCATAATCATTGGCCACTTAATTTGCTGAATAGGATCACACACCAACTTCTTTTTTATTTGCCCATGAGATGTGGATTTCACTGGCTAGGCATTCCTAATGGCTCAATGAAGGGCAATGTAGAGTCAATCACATTGCTGTTGGTCTGGAGTGACCTATAGGCTAGTCCAGGCATGGATGGAAAACTTATTTCCACCATAGGACGTTACAGAATTGGATGGTCACCACAATAGTCATTAGTGGTTACATGATCACCATCAGACTCTTAAAGTTATTTTGGAACTTCTTTTACTGAATTCAAATTTCACCATCTGCTATGTTGGAATTCAAACTCATGTCCCCAGAACATAAGCCTCGGACTCCGGATGATAGGTTGATGAAGGGCTTTTGCCAAAAACATCAACACTCTTGCTCCTGGGATGCTGCCTGACCTGCTGTGCTTTTCCAGCACCACACTCTTGACTCTGGATGATGTGTCCAGTGACCTCATGCCCTTAAGCTGCTGAACATTGAAGGAGTAAAGCCCTTTGTGGGCAGGGGACATCTCTGAATGTAGATGAGACACACACAAAGGAATATCTGTGCAACCTGAACCACTGGGGAGCCTGGTATCCTGTCAAAGCCATAGGCTCACATTTACTGATTTTCTCTGAAAATAAAGACTCTAACATTTTGCCCTCTTTTTCTATTAGAATGTCAGTCAACTCTCTCATTGAACAGCAAACTGTGAGATTTTGGTGATAACCCCTGCTCTTTTATGGAAGAAACCCAAAATGAAAAATTTATGGCTGGAGGCATATTTCCAGATGCTGACATGCCACACTTACCCCGCTCAGTGGCTACAAGTCAGCCTATAACATGCAGCAGATTTCAGCGAGAACATTGTTAGTGGAATGGAGACATCACATATCCAGTTCCTGGATTAGAATGAGGTCATAACATTTCTTCCTAAATCTCCTGGGATTTGTACCGATAGCCCTTCTCTGAATCCACTTCCTCCCACTTTAAGCAGTTTGACCTCCTCTGAGTAACTGCTGCACATTCTCACAATCAAAGCAGAACCCAGCATGAAAACACAAGGATTTCACCACATTCAATACCATCCCATATGCACATCAATCACATTAAATAATGTACAAATAGTGTAAAAACCTCAAACTATTCTATGAACAAAAATGATAGGAAGCAATCAATAACTAATCTGAAAGTTGATGATTGCCTTAGATGCCAATGGTAGCATGGCCCTTCTTGTTGCTTAGTGTAATTAAGACAGTGCATTCGCTGAGGCATTGAATTTGAAATGGCACTGATGGAGTCAAATCAACGTGGTGAGATGACTGATATCAGCCAAACTGTATGCTTCTGCCACACATTTGCAACATCTGTACTTACGACCAAGACAAAGAATTTTCTGCAGCTGAAAGATGTATGCACAGCATTGAAGATGAAAAGGCAACTGTAATGTCAAAAATATGGGCACTACCTAACTCAGTATTGGAACTCAGATAAACATTTCAATTATTAGTCATCCAGATTCAAGTGAGCCTATTTTGCTGCCTTTGTGAAACATGATGTGGAAGTTTCAGTGTTGGACTGGGGTGGACAAGGTCAAAAGTCACATGACACCAGGTTATAGTCCGACAACTTTATTTGAAATCATAAGTTTTCAGAACGCTGTCCCTTTGTCAGGTGACGAGTTTATGATTTTAACCTGGTGGTATGTGACTTTTGACTTTGTGAAACATGCTGGTGTTGCTGCTCTTTCAAGATTTATACACCTTAAGCCAAAGCTGCTGATCTCACCCCACTAGGTAGAACAGCATTTATTTATGTACTGGTTTCTCACAACAATTTGCTTAGAATCTCCAGCGAGATGCTGAGTTTGTGAACATCTTGGGAGAGTGTGCGAGTGTTTGCATTTAAAATGTTGCAAGAAGGCAGCAAAAGGGTAAACTTAAATGGGGGACATGCTAGAAAGTCTGTATCATCCTAGTGAGTCTGAAAAAGTAAATATCTAGTTTTTCATTAAAATTTATGTTTTTAAAGTACAATTTTTTAAAATTGATTTCACTCTTGAGATGTAGGCATCATTAGCTGGCCAGCATATATCGCCCATTAACTGTCCTTAAGAAGGTGGTTTTGTGCTGCAGTTCATTTGATACAGTGGTAGGCCTACAATGCTGTGAGGGAGGGAGTTCCTGGATTTTGATCCAGTGGCATTGAAAGAACAGCAATCTATTTCCAAGTTAGGATGATGAGTGGTTTGAAGGGGAACTCCAGTTATATGGTGAGGGCAATATAAATTTCAAGAAATTAGTCATTCATGTAAGAAAATTATGATAAACATGTCTGAAACACTGGTTTGGCCTTAATTGCACTACTGTGTCCAATTTTGAGTATCATACCTCAGAAAGAATATAAAGATATTAGAGAGGTTGCAGAAGAGATGAATGTAAATGGTAAGGGCTAAACAACTTCAGTTACCTGGATAGTTTGGAGAAGATGGGTTGTTCTACTTGAAGAAAAGAAGATTGAGAGCTGTTCAAGGCATCAAAATCATGAGGGTTCTAGACAGAATTGAAAGGAGATATTGTCCCCATTATTGGAAGACTGTGGAGTGCAGGTTCATGGCTCCTTGAAAGTGGAGTCGTAGATAAGATAGTGAAGAAGGCATTTAGTACGCTTTCCTTTATTGGTCAGAATATTGAGTACAG
>NC_057711.1:77448556-77479322 GCF_004010195.1 Chiloscyllium plagiosum | reverse complement strand
TTGAATAGACTAGGGCTGTTTTCACTGGAGCATCGGAGGCTGAGGGGTGACCTTATCAAGGTTTATAAAATCATGAGGGGTATTGGTAGGATAAATAGACAAAGTCTTTTCCCTGGGGTGGGGGAATCCACACCTAGATGGCATAGGTTTAGGGTGAGAGGGGAAAGGGTGAGAGTGTGGTACGTGTATGGAATGAGCTGCCAGAGGAGGTGGTAGAGGCTAGTACAATCACAGCATTTAAGAGACATCTGGAAGGGTTATATGAATAGGAAGGGTTTGGAGGGATATGGGACAGGTGCTGGCTGTTGGGACGAGATTGGGTTTGGATACCTGGTCGGCTTGGATAAGTTGGACTGAAGGGTCTGTTTCCATGCTGTACATCTTTATGACTCTCTGACTCTAAGGATCAGAGAACCATGATTTAAGGTGATCTCCCAAACTCAATCAAGTTCCTGAGAGATGATTTTCCTTGCACAATTAGGCTGACTATCCCTAATCAATTTTTGCCTTGCTAAATGTCCATAAATCCTATCTTTCAAAATCATCTCCAATAAATTACCCACAATCCAAGTCAGACTCACAGGTCCATAGTTCCCTCATTTCTCCTTATAACATTTCTTAAACAAAGGTACAACATTAGCCAAACTCTAGTCATCAGGTACCTCACCCATAGTTAGAGATGATGAAAATATTTCTGCAAGGGGTCTGGCATTTTCCACCCTTACTTTCCCCAACGTGGAGATGACAATGTTGGACTGGATTGGACAAAGTCAGAAATCACACGACACCAGGTTATAGTCCAACAGGTTTATTTAAAATCACAAGCTTTCATAGTATTGCTCTTTCGCTATGTGAAGCGGAGGGAAGAGCACAGGCACAGAACATATAGTCAGAGAGATAATGACAAGATAATTCTAGGGATTAAGAGCATCAACAGATGAGTCCAAATAGTGTGAGTGGAGTGTTGACAGGCTGAGTAACAAGTCTTTGCCAGTGATCAAAAGTGTTAAATGTTGTGAATAAAGTGTCACCAGCTGAATAACAAGCGAAGGGATGACCTATGAACTGATGAATAAAGCAGTGAGATAATTACAAATAATCAAAAATAAGATGGTGCTGGAGACAACTAAATGACTGGATAAGAGTCGTATAATGAACGTCTAACCAAAGAAACAAGTAATCAAAAACTCTACAAACTAATTAAAGTAGAGATAACAACAAGTAACCAAGGTAATGGTATCAAAACAGAATAGTAAGGAAGATTTTACAAACACAGCACAGTATGGTGGGGTTACATGTAGCACAACATGAACCCATCCTCATGAGTATGGAACTTAGTTATCAATTTCTGCTTGGCGATTCTATGTTGTCACATCTTGAAGGTTGTCTTACAGGATGCTTACCCAAGGATTGGAGGTTGAATGTCCTGGACTGCTGCAGTGTTCCCCAACTGGGAGGGAACTCTCCTACCTGGTGATTGTTGTGTGGTATCCATTCATCCGTTGTAATAACGGTTACATGGTCTTGCCAATATGCCATGCCTTAGGGCATTCTTTCCTGCAGAATAGGAGGGAGACAACATTGGCCAAGTCACATGAATACATACTGTGCATGTCGTGGATGGTGTTCCCACATGTCATGCCAGTATCCATATCAATGATCTGTCATGTCTTGCAGAGGTTGTCATGGCAGAGCTGTGTGGCGTGATGGTCACTGTTCTCCTGAAGGAAGTTCACACAAGTTTCTGGGATACGTTAGATCAGGTCCCAGAGAGTTATCCACTTTTATATTCTCTAAGATGTCCAGAACTTCCTCTTCTATAATATGAACTGTTTCTAAAACATCAGGAATTATTCATTTGCATTCTTCAGCCTCCATTTCTTTCTCCACAGTAAAAACTGATGCAAAATATTAATTTAGTATTTTTCCCATCTGCCAGGGCTCAACACAATGACAACCTCCTTGATCTTTAAGGGGCCCTACCCTCTTTCTAGTTACCCTCTTGATCTTAATGTATTTGTAGAATCTCTTTGGATTATTCTTAACCTTATCTTATATCCCATCTTTGCCTTCCTGATTTCCCTCTTAAGAATGCCCTATGCTTTTTATGTTAATTAAGAGATTCATTTGAACCTAGTTGTCTCTATCTAATATAAAACTCTCTTTTATTCTTGACTAGAACCTCAATATCTTTATTCAACTATTGTTTGCTAATCTTACCACCTTTCACTCCACCAGAAACAAAATTCTCTGAACACATTTGACAAATTCTTCACCAACCAAACCTTTAATACTAATGGTAGGTCCTTGGGTAGTGTTGTAGACTGGAGGGACCTAGGGGTTCAGGTACATAATTCTTTGAAGTTTCGGTTAAATACAGACAGTGTGGTTAAGAAGGCATTTTGCACGCTTGCCTTCATTGCTCAGTCCTTTGAGTATAGGAGTTAGCAAGTCATGTTGAGGTTGTACAGGACATTGGTAAGTAATGATTCTGGAATATTGTGTCCAGTTCTGGTTGCCCAGTTATAGGAAGGATATTATTAAGTTCGAGATGGTTCAGAAGAGATTTACCAGGATGTTGACATTTAAAATGTTGCAAGGTTTGAGTTATAAAGAAAGGCAGGAGACGTTGGGACTTTTTTCAATGGAGCATAGGAGGTTGAGAAATGACATTCTGGAAATTTACAAAATAATGAGGCGTATAGGTAGGGTTAATGGTAGCTGTGTTTTCCTATGATGGAGACACATTGTTAAGGTCAGAAGAGAGATATTTAAATAAGCCATGAGGAGCAAGTGTTTTATACAGAAGGTAGTTCACATTTGGAATGAACTTTTCTGAGGAAGTAGTGGATGTGGGTACAATTACAATGTTTAAAAGACATTTGGATAAATACACGAATAGGAAAGGTTTGAAGGGATATGGGCCAGGAGCAGACAGGTGGGTCTAGTCTAGTTTGTGATTATGTTTGGCATGGACTGGTTGGACTGAAAGATCTGTTTCCATGCTGTATGACTCTATATGACAGTGAAATGAGAATTTTTTTTTTTAATGTAACAACTAGTTAGGATATGGAATGTATTGCTGAGAGTTTAGTGGAGGCAGATTTATTTACACCTTTCAAAAGGGTAATGGATAATTATCTGAAGAAATCTTATGTATAGGCCTATGTTGAAAAGGTTGGGAGTCAAGTTGCTCTTGCTGAGAAATGGCATGACATGACAGATCAAATGACCTCCTTCTTTCTTGCAGGCATTCTGTGACTCCATATTGATACTGGTAACTGTGACTGATAATTTTGTCTGAGTAGTTGCATGTTATCTCAATTGTATTAAGTGGAAAGCAGAATTCAGACCACAGTGAGATCAGCCATTATCCTCTTGAATGATGGAGCAAACTCAAAGGGCTGAATGGCCTCTTCCTGCTCATAAGTCCTATGTTCCAATGTCTTTTTTTTATGCCTGATTCCCCAATTTTGTCCCACATTATTTTGAGGTTATAACCAAACTCCACTCTTAGTCACTAATGGTCCCATCTCAGCAATAGTCCAGAAACTGGCCTGCTCACTCTTCCTTCCGATGGATTTACCCTACTGGCCCTAATTTCAATCAAAGACCCAGCTCATGCTTTCCTGCTAAGTTAATTAAAATTCTTAAGTCTTTTTCAATCTCATCCTTACATATTTAAACCCCAATTACACAGTACACTTGTGGTCTATTTGCCTTTAACATGCTACATTTATCTGCATTAATTTTCATCTGTTGTTGCTTGTCCCACTTACATAAATTGAGCAATTCATTCTTTAAAATCTGTGCTGCCTCTTCCATTTCCACACTCCCCCTTAATTTGCTTTCATCTTCAAATTGAGTTTTGAATCCAGGTAATTTATGTTAGTTAGGATTGTGAAAAAAAACATTTCTTTTGCTATGATAAGGATGTATACATATATTCATATAAATCAAATTCCATATTACGGAGAACAACGGTGACAAAACCTAGCAACTGCTCCCCTCCTGGTTGTGTAATTTTCATCAAGGCACTGTGATCATCATCTGTTTCCAACTTGCTGAGTTTCTTTTTTATTTATTGTGATCCACCATAAACCCACCTGTTTGTATCCTGCTGTTTATTAGTGGCCTCCTTTCAGAAATGCTGTTGAAACATGAGAAATTGAGAGGTGCATAACTGGCAGAATATCAGGAAGGGTAACTAAAAACTTGGTCAATAGGAAGAAAACGATGAATTCTCTGCATTTTGGCAGAGGCTTATGAAACAGTTGTCATGGTGATTAAAGCCTGAATGGGGTAGTTGCCTGGAACTCTTAAACTTTGCCTGACTAAAAATAACATGAGTGCATTTTCAGAAACTGGTTCTTTTTGACCCATTTGCCTGAAGAAACAGGCAAATTAGATTTTATTTTGCCCCCTTATCTTTGAAAATGTTCTGTATCTTCCAAAAGATTTCCGCTTATCCCGAACTCTCATACTGATATCACATCACACATTCAGTTCTTGCTGATCTTCATTTACTGCTGGGCCCCATACCTATCAAGTCTAAATTCTTATCTTCATGTTTAACAACCTTGATGACCTCACCCTTTCCTTTCTATGTACGTTATGCTCTGGCCTCTGGAATTTCATCCTTCAACCTTTCTTCCATGAATTTCACCCCTAAATCTTTCTTCCTGGAATTTCATCCCTAAATCTTTGATTCAACAAACATTCTCTGAAACATCTTCGATTTTTTTTCTCTCTGTGAAGTTCTTTATAAATGCAAGTTGTTGTTGTTACTGATGGAAAGCTGATACAAAATCTTAAAGTGGTAGGAACCCAATTAAAAATCCTGGAACTGAATAAGAAATTGGCAGGAGAATAAGGAAGCTGTGGTATTAAGCAAAAATTAAATAAATTCCCCAAGACTGGTGTTGCAATCTATACCATTTCCAATTTATTTGTCAATTGGAGTAGAGAATTTGTGCCTGATAAAGCAACTAGTAGTCTACAACATGACCTCAAGACAACTGGGAAATGAATGGATCAATGTTAGAGGAAGTTGAAAACAGATTAACATAAATTACTGCAAATTAGAAGAATTAGGCAACATGTAAACTTTATGAATGGAGTCAAGTTGTTAAGCACGCAGTTGAAAGTGATTGAAGGAGGTTAATAATAATTCTCTTGTGAATATGTGATGGAAATAATCAGGACCTGATCTGTCAAGTCATACTGCACAACAATTGACACATCAAATATAATGATTGTACAGTATTATTATCAGATGTTTCCATTTCAAAATTGTACAAGTCTCTGGTCAGATGAACTTTGACATTGTTTAAAATTTTAGTCCAACAGTCACAAACACAGGAAGCAGTACAACGATCTAATTGGCCAATGTCTTGTGGAAAAGGACTGCACAATGAAAGAAGTCTGAATAATTCAAATTTTTGTAAATTTTTGGAAATGTATTTGTTTCAAACCACTGAAGATAATAAATTGAGATGAGACTACATTGATAAGATAGCAAATGATAAAGATAAATTGAAAACATTAAACTTTAAACTCTGATGAGATAAATTGCTCTGCTGGTCTTGATGAAAAGCAGATTTTGGGTGATAAGATATGTTCCTTCACTTGATAGATTAACAACTTTAATGACTTCTGAGATAGATACAAGAAACAAATTCATGAAAGTTTTTTCAAGACAGGTGGAATTGTAACAGGATGCTTGTTTTTTTTGCATAGTTTAATTAAGATGAGAATTCCACATTCACATTTGTTTTGTGACATGTGATTCTGTTTAACTTGTAATAAAAGTCCAATTAGCTACATGAGTTTCCATTTTGAGCAATATATTTTCTGTGCTCTCATAGTTATATTTTCTTGAAGTTGGTTTGTACTTCCAAAAAGTCTACCCCAGCCTGTTAACTTCAGTTTAAATTGGTTAATGTTTCAAAAAGTTTTAAAATTTATTGTGAAATGCATCACATTGCTTGTTTTCAATCTGTAGGCAGTTTAATTTACATTACAAATAACTCCAAAGCAGCAGGGAATTTTGAAGTTTTTTTTTGTTGACTGATGGAAAGAATTGTTTTTAAAAGTACAATGGGTGGATTTGGATCTTATTGATGATTCTATTAATTAGTGGAGAAGTTGGAGATTTCAAGATAAATAAAAGAACCTTTTCAGTTATGTGAAGTTATTCCACAATTGTTAAATTAAATTGAATTTTATTTCTAAAGTGATGTCAGCAGATAATAAATAGAAGTTATGCATCCATATAACATTTACTATTAATATGGAAACATCAAAATTGATTTTACAATTGACATAGTTATTGATAAGGTTCTAGTTTTATAATTCCTATGCCTTTAAATTCAGATATGAAATCATCAACCTACTTGTTGCATTACTTCATGGCACCTATGAGATGAGGCAGCTTTGCCAAGTTCAGGAATATGGTTCCTTCATTGAGTCAATATGAAGGAAGAATTGCCATTACCTACATTGAAAGTTGTTGGCGTGGCATGAAACTTTGAGGGCAATCAATGCGAAAGAGAACTATTTATTTGCATCTAGTTTTCTCTGTTTATTGTCATATTGCAACATATAGCAATTTTGTTGTACTTCTTACCATTTGTATACAGTCAAACTTTTGGTTTTATCTCATTTTTGTCATAAATTAAAATCTCTGTCACAGTGTAACTGATTAGCATCAATCAGTTCCTTCTATTGGATGGGACTAACAGATGCATTTGTTTGAATAATTAGATAATATTGGATACAGAAAGATATACATGCTTTCCTCCTTTACTCTGAAGACCCTGGTCTTTTAACTGACTCTAGTCATTACCTTCGGTTTCTCCAATCATCTCTTTTTCTCTGAGCTTAACACAGTGGTGGATCTATGGCATGCAAGAAGTAGAACAAGTATATAATCGTAACACTGTTATTTCTTTCTCTCCAATAAATGCACAGATATAATCACACAGCATCTTTGGTAAAAATATTAATTTGCCTCAATTATACTTTTGAAGTTCGTGTTTTTCAATATTATTTCAACTATATTCAATTGAGCCATTCCCTTCCTTGATCCTTTTCTGCCATTCAATTGAATTATTTCTGCCTCAACTCCATCCGCCATTGTTACATAGCTTTCTTACACATTGTACTGACCCAATAAAAGTCTACCAGTTTTAGTACTGAAGATTTTAATTAACTCAGCATCATCAGTCTTTTGGAAGATTATGTTTCATATCCCCATTTGTGTTCTTGTGAAAAAATATTACATTAATTCTATCTTTAATTCTAAATGAATATTTTCTTGTTCTAAATCTGCCTCTTACAGTAAATAGTCTCTCTGCATCTAGCCATTAATTATTTTAAACATATTGATTTTTAATATACTGAATTCATGGCAACACATTCCATATACAATGTATCCCCCCAATTTAACCCTTCAAGGGCTAATATCATTCTGGTTAATCTGTGGTGGAAACCTTTCAAAGCCAATATACTTTGCTAACCATTTAGTGTCCAAAACTGAGTGACAAACTCAGAATTCCAAGTAGGATCTGACCAAAGCTCTGTACAGCTGAAGCATGTCTTCCTTCCTATAGTAACAGGTACTTCAGGTGCCAATAGTGAGCTTTCAATAAAGACCCCCTTGCACGAAATGTATCACATTTGAGAGAATTTGAGAGTGTTGGTCGAATAAATAAAAGCTAAGTCCTGTGGATGTTGGTAATATGAAATGAAACCAAGTGCTGGAAATACTGAGTATGTCTTCCAGCATCTGTGGAGGGAGAAACCGAATCAACTTTCCAGTTCCACACAACTTCTTCAGAACTGAGATTTTAATTGGTGTCATTTTGAGGAGAAAGGGAATATTTCCTAATCGCCCAGTTACACGGAAAATAATTGCGATATTTACTGTACTGAAGTTAAAAGCACATTGATAACACCTATACGGAAATACCATTTGTCACAAATATTAATTACAAGAATATAAAAAAGCCACTCTATTAGCAGAACACTTTTAAGTAATTATCAGTTGCTGCGGAACTGGGACTTGGTGACAATTTGCATGCATTCTGACAAGCGTATGGTCAATATAAAAATGACATATCATGTAACACATTAATCCAGTGTACAGAACATCAACAGATATTTCGATATTTTCACTTTGCCAATTGGGTCGGACAAGCAAGTTCCTTCCGTCAGATCATCAATGTCCTTTGGAATGCTATCTTTTTGTTAACACGAAGCGCCAGTCGCAAATGTTCGGTAGTACCTAGAGGACGAATAGGTAATCATGTACTAATACTTACTAAACATCTTGTCTACCCAAATCCCAGGTATCTCAGTTTCACAAATGAATAGTTCAGAAACGCTATCTCACCAGTTCCAGACAGCACGCGTCTGCAGTTGGTTAATAATGTAACCAGGCGAATTATTAACTGATCCGTGCACTTTTCTTATGCTTCTATATAGATTTCCCTCCTAATTGCTCGTTACCGAGAAACAATAAGCCGCGTCGATATCTAGGTTAATTTAGTTTTCAAATGGATAATTCAGCGTATTCGGACAATGCGATGATGTACAACTTTCAGAATGTTACCACTTG
Organism: Chiloscyllium plagiosum; assembly: GCF_004010195.1. Classification (NCBI taxonomy): domain Eukaryota; kingdom Metazoa; phylum Chordata; class Chondrichthyes; order Orectolobiformes; family Hemiscylliidae; genus Chiloscyllium; species Chiloscyllium plagiosum. The sequence goes on along the minus strand of NC_057711.1, from coordinate 77,470,702 downwards.
CCTGTGATACAGGTGTGCTCGCCAATTTAAAATCATGATCACATTTTGACAGCTAATCGTCTCACCATGAGTACACAGCAGCTTCTAGTATTAGACTGGTCCTTTCAGCCAGATACACTACACATGAAGTCGATAGTTCATTTTAGCTACTTTTGCTTTTCAGAGAAATGCGAAGTTCTATTGCTTTTTTTTGGAATTTATTTAATATAAACATCGAAATTGCAGTCATCAATATCCATAATTGGGTAAGAGCCCGTGCAATGCAAGTAACACTAATAATATGCCTGTGACTGAGACACTATAGTTTTATTTGCAAACTCAAACGGGAAGTGTGCGTGTGACAATTCAGCAAATAAGTAATATGAGTATTTTAGCTCTCATAGGAGCTTTGATACAAAATGCGAATTTATTGCAAGATGGTATCCAAGCCATTTCAAACTGCACGCTACATTTTAATGTTAGCGTTTAAAAAAATAGTTGGAAGGATGACAAGTCCTATCAACTTCAACTAAGGTAATGGAACTTAGGAATGCGAGTAGGTTATATTTTTACTGTTTTAGCAAATTGTTTACAGGTTTTGTTAATCAACAAGACACAGTTAACATCGAAATCAAAACGCCAGAATCCTTTCAGAAAAATTGATCATGCTTACATTGTTAATTTTAATCGTTGTTATGTGCATCCTACATTTCCATTAATCGTACAAATAAATTCGTAACCTTTCAATTAGAGAACTGGGTTTGTACAAGTTAATACATAGTGTACGCATTATTATGTTTTGCCAAACAGACCAAAAAAATTACAGGTCAGAAATCTTTAAATCGATTTTGCATTTGTTTAATTTTATCATCATTAGCTGACTAGTTTGGGCAAGGGATATTAAATAGATTTTGATGTTACATACATTCAAATGCCATTGAATTGCTACACTTAAGCATGGCAGAGTAGTATGTCAGAAAACAGACCCAACATCTTACAGAGTGAAAGGACTGTAACATACCTTATGCAGTCATGACCATGTCTGAACAGATCAAGGTATTTTCAGTTGAAAGCAGAAATCCTTTTTTCTGGATTACTGAAATGCTGTGTTTCTATGTTAAATACAAAACTAATATTTAAAGAATAGATTTAAAGCAATGTAACAGCTGCATTTACACAAACTGCTTACATGGAAGGTGTAAGCCGCTAATAGGCAAGTGAGCTCAACCAGTCTATTTACCTTGCATATATTCCTCATGCCATTCCTGTCCCAAAAGTATTTTCCTCCTTTATCTACCGCTTCAATATAATTTCGAACATTCCCATGCCTTATGTTACATCAGAGCTCTAACTAAAGAGCTTTTCCTACTTTTTGTTCCAAATCTCCAATATTTCATCGTCTGTGTTTTCTGTAATTCGACTCCACAACCACTGGAAACAATCTGTTTCTACAAATCCTGTCCGATCCTTGTCCAGCAATCTAAGCAATTCCAACAACTCAATTACACCCATTATTTTCAAGTTTTTTGTATTCTTTCATACCAGGTAATGAATCTTCGTTGTATTTTCAGTAAAGCCTCATTATTCCTTCCAAGTGTTGAAGCCAATACTGTACACAGGACTACGGAGAACTCTTAGCTTCTATAAACGTTTTTAAATCATAATATATGGTGAATTGTTATTGTTCCATAATTGTCCTTGTGAAGGTGGCGGTGAGCCACTTTCTTGACATTGAACTGGATTTTAGGCCACTTCAGAAACAATTAAGAGTAAGCCACATTGCTGCGGGACTGCCTTCACAGAGTCATATTGCACGGAAACAGACCCTTCAAACAATCCCTGCCGAACATAATCCCAAACTAAACTAGTCCCATCACCTGCTCCTGGCCCATATCCCTCCGAACCTTTCCTATTCATGACCTATAGGCCAGACGGGGCAAAAACAGCAGATTTCCATCTGTGAAGATAATAGTAAATAAACATCATATGTTATTGAAGGGATTTAACCCACAGTTTAGTCATTACTACGTGACCACCATTACCGCATTTAGTCCAGAAACAGTGAATTAAATACATTTAACTTCTCCGGTGCCAAAGTGAGTTTTAAATTCTTCGATCCGAATCATTTGCTCAGGTCTCTGAATGACGTGTCAATTACAACATTACCACGATGTTGTGGCACCCTAATTGTGGTCGGATTTGCCATGCAAATTATTGTTATTATTGCATGTGTTAAATAATATCTTAACAGAGTAACAGCACGGACGTCTCAATGGGCTTTAAGAATGTCAGAACATTTATCAATGTTTACACTGGAGCCTCTTTAATGCCTTTTAAGAAAATAAGTTTCCAACTGGATCAGTTAGTTATTTAAAAATCGACAGCTGATCAATACGTTCCCCCTACCGTCGACTGTTAATTTAACTATTGAATAAGTATAAAACTACAAACCAGAACATTTTAGAGAGTTTTCGGTTGTTCTTGCATAATTATTCACAAACAAAAAGAAAAACCAAGTTAATAATAACGTGACAGCTTGAGGGAAACTGGTTACAAATAGTGTAACTGGGTCTTTCCCACCGTTTTGCATTAGCTGGCTGGAACCATTTTCTGAAGATCGGAGATGCTTGAAAGGTAATTGTGTTTGATGTCCCTCTACAGGAAAAGATCCGTTTAACGTGACAGTTACATTATGCTCTAATTGTCGACAGTAAATCTCTTATTAGTTGTTGCTTGTGTTCAATGTGTTATCATCGAAGGTTAAAAGTACTTGGTCTATCAATCCTTAGAGATATTTAAATTATGAAAATTAAATCAATTAATTAATTTCAAGTGTTGATATCTTCACGACTTTCTTTCTTATCCTATTTTGTTTGGTATGCAACTTGAATTTTGTTATGTACGTTCCCACAGCAGTTCGATGTTCGAAGGTTGAGTACGATTGGAGTTTTGCGCTACTCCAGCTGTGCACTAAAAATTAATAGAGTTTTAGAGCTTTGAACAGCACGGGAAAAGGCCATTCGGCCCATCGAGTCCCCTCCTGTCATTAAGCGTCTATCTAATTGTAATTACATGTTCCAGCACTTGGCCTGTAGCCTTGTATGCTATGGTATTTTAAGCGCTCATCTTGAATGTCAATCGCAGGAAAGTGGTTAAACCGTAAGAAAATTGCTTTAAATATTGGAGGTCTTAGTCTTCAGAGTCGTCAGAGATTTTGTTTCCCTACATATTCTCAATGGTTTGGTATATCACGGTTTTTGGTTACCGCTGTCAGTGTTGTATATCCAAAGTATTTAAACTAAATGCAATTACGGCAACATAGAACAACTGGGTGAAACATGTTCCCGTCAGTTCAGTGAATGCCCATATCTCTTTGAGGAATGAACCAATAATGATACAATGTGGGACCACCAGCAGCAACAGGTCAATGACACGGGGCTTTCTGTATGGTTTGGGGAATGGGGGCGGGGGGTTTCACTTTCCTGTGTGACACTCTTTTTGACTCTGGCTCGAAATAATGAAAAACAAGCTCATCAAATTGAGCCATCGTACGTTCCAGAGTTTAGTTTCGAAATGAACTAATCACTATCCATCCCTCCCGTCATGTCTTCGAAGGGTCTTTCGGTCACCCACTCCAGCAGTTATTTCCCACGTTCTAAAACAAGAGTAAGAAAATTGAAACAAATGCAAAATAAATGTGAAAAAATCAACTGTCTTTAAAATCCTGTGAATGGAAACAAGTAGGGAAGGGAAAAGCTCTTCAAATTGCTGTTTTCATTTTTTCCAACAAAGGGTTAAATTTATATCATTATTCGATTCCGTTATTCCCAATCCTTTCACAATAGAAGTGAACTCACCTCTTGTTCGGGGTGAAGGTATCCCATTCAACGCATAGGATGTCAAATGGAATCGTTTTAAAATAATTTCACCTTGTGCCCAACATCACTTTCATCTGTTGAATTCGAAATATTCATATAAGTACTCGGAAATGTTGCTGGAAGGCATATAGTAATCCTTGGAGCATCACCTGCCGTGGTGTTTGATACTGTCATCTCAGTTACTGGAGTGAAACCCGGATAGAACAAATACTTTAGTGATGGAAAAGAGGGCATCTCAGGCCCGGAAAGAAGGCGCTGGTGTTTGGGAACACTTAACTGGCCTGAAGTGTTCGCCTAGTTTAGCAGAAGTGCAATTCTGGGCTTTTTCAGTACCAGCACGGTTTGAACCATAGTTCCGTTAAAATAAAGATAGTAAACACATATTGGACTGTAAATATTTAATAACCTTTGCTTTCGATAAAAGCTCATGTGTACAATGTACACAACATATTCTGAACAATTATTCACAGATGAAATATTCAGTACCAGTATATACAAAACGAATGAAAGTTAGAACCACCTTTCACGACAAGTTTACTATACATCTATATTCACAATCCAGCAATTCCATTCAGTTTGTTTGTTGCTCGTAAAGTGCTATGACATTGTCTGCTGTGGTTTTGATCACACCATATTTAACATCACAATGAATCCAAACTACGTGCCAAAAGATTGGCAAGAGGAGTAAAGGACAAAACCTGAAAATTCTGTCCATTACAAAGATAATGTGAAAAGCTTTTCTCTCGCGGCGCGCCAAAGGAAACTTGTGTCACTCAGGAGATATTGTCCCTCTTTTACCCAGCCTTGTTTTGTCAGCTAAGTTGAATTCGCCACGGAAACTACTGGACAATTTCAATTGCACTATCCACTCCAAATGAGTGTAAGCCTACATGTCGCAGCAAGTAGGAATTTGATAAAAACACCCGCTTCTAATTTTGTGGGATTTCAAATGTGCATTCTGTCAAAACCTGAGCCCAGACATAACTTACAAAATAACGATTGGAATGAGTTATTTCGCTATCAAAGCAAAGTAGTTTTTCTTTGTTTTCCGTCGATGTGTGTAAAGTAAATGCTACGTAGTAATTAGGTGGAACAGTGAGCTCGAGTATTTAACAAACTCTGCGGCGTGACTTGTATTTTCTTTCGCCAACGTTCAAAGCAGCCAGAATACACGTTATCTAAAACTGGAGCAACTTAACAGGAACTGTCCCTTTGTACGGTGTGACGCAATGAGTACATCTGTATTTTCTTAAAACAAATTTAGAATTTACTCAGACGTTTCTAGACCGCAATTCATATCCACCAATCCTTACTTGAACGACTTGTGGAAGTTGTAAAAGGAAACGGTCGCGCTCCAAAAATGTTATCTGAGCTGCGAGACTGAGAGATTTCAAGCTGCAATCGGCGCGGCCCTTTCGAAACTTCAGCTTCCAATACGCCGTTTATTCCAGTTTCTAATAGTTCTTGTCATCTCAAATCTCATCAAATTCCTGCTGGACCCTTTGTTTTTACGCCTCAACTGTTTAAACGCGAGCAAGTTTAGAAATCATTCTTTTGTTGCCGCTCAGACCATTCGATTCTCAGGAATCCACTTGTTTATTTTAAGCGAGGTTGATGTTAAACAACATCACGGGTTGGAAATCACCTGCAACTGAAGCCCCTCGCTATTATCTGGCGATTTCTGAATATTACAAACCTACAACCACACGGAAGGATAAGGTGCACCTTTAAATACTCACAGATGATGTCTCTGCAATAATGATGAAATATATGTTTTCATATCCAGGGGTTTATTCCAGAAACATATAACTTGCTATTTTACTTGTTTGCAGAAAGTCGACCCTCTTACCTATAAATGCTCTGTTAAAACATTTCCCTGATATCATGTCTAAATGAGAATGATTTATGAATCTTTAACGAGATAAAACATTTTCTGCATAATTAACCTTTTCACATTATCTTTAAATCAATTATTTTCTCTGTTCAAACGGATCGCCCTCAGGAATGGACGAGCACCGAGTGTAATGAGCTAGTTTTGCCCTCACTGGGAGCTGACCGAGTCTGATCTAGATGTAAGGAGGTTGAAGATGAAGAAGGACAGATCTGCGTGGCACTGCCCGGCAGGGCTCCTGGCACAGGCATTGTGGAGATGGACGCCAGTGACACTGTAGGTTTGATGGGCACGGGGACGGCTGGCATAGTCTGCGTGCCCGGGTGACAGATTGTCTTCATGGGCACCCCAAATGGATTGTAATCTGGAGAAACTGGCATGGGGGCCATCGAGTCTATGACACCAACATGAGGCCACATGGATCCTACCATGTTACTGAGTTGGCTGGGCACTGGGTAACCAAGGTGATGCATTACAGAGGCTAAAGGGAGTCCACTGGCCATCATGTTCTTATAGTCCCTTCCAATGATGTTCTCGATGGCGAACGGGTGCTTAAATCCAGTTGATTGGGGCCCGTTGACTCCATAGGGCTGGAAATGGGGTATGCGCCCCATACCTGGGGCCGTCTCCGGTGTGGCCAGTCCCAACTTGGCTTGTTGCTGCTGATGGTGATGGTGGTGCTGTTGGAAATAGTGGATCATCTGTGAGTTTTTGGCGGACAAGTGTTCAGAGCGGTGCACCTTAAACCTCTTACGGCGGCGGAGAAAACTCCCATTCTCGAACATATCGCCACAGTCCGGGTGAAGTGCCCAGAAACTGCCTTTGCCCGGCTGGTCCGGTCTGCGTGGGATCTTGATGAAGCAATCGTTAAAGGAGAGATTGTGGCGGAGAGAGTTCTGCCAGCGCTGAGTGTTCTCTCGGTAATAGGGAAACCTGTCCATGATAAATTTGTAAATATCACTCAACGGCAGCATCTTCTCGGCTGAACTCTGGATAGCCATCGCAGTCAGTGAGATGTACGAGTAAGGAGGTTTTTGGTCACTGTAGGAATTTTTCCCGGGGCGAGGCATTTTGTTAGGCTGCGATAAACCGAGAGGAAAGCAGCGAATTCACCGGAGCCCCTTCTCCCGGAAAGCGAAGCGATAACTCTGTCGACGATCGAGCTGAGTTCCCTGCCCAAGATTCCATAAAATCTCAGAGTGGCTAAGGTGCTGAACGAATTCCTGTGCTGCTAAACTGTGCTGTTGTAAATGCCAGAGTTGTAGATGCGGGTTTTTTTTTTAAAAAAGGAAAGCTCCTTGCTGTCTTGCTCCGAGATAAAGAGGCCGAGACGTGCACACTTGTGTTGTGTGAGCTAACGAGGCTTGTTGTGATCACAGATGCAGGAGACCCCTGCAGTTCCCTTCAGCGCTTTGTTGCTCTTCATTATCACATGACAATCGCTCAGGGACGGGGGAGGGGGGGGGGGGGGAGGTGGGAGGTGAGAGAGAGAGAAAAAAACTACACGATTCTAGTTTTGATTCTAGTTTCACTTACACCTATTTCGGAGGAATGCTCGGCCAATAGAATATGCCTGTGTACTGCCCGCAGTGTGCGCTCCTGCTGAATATCGGTGAGGCAGTGCGGAAACGGACTGGCGGGCAGCAGCAAAATCCGCGGTTCGCTCCCGTCATTCAAGCTCAAACTAAGGTTTAAAATTGACGGTTCTAAAAACTAGCTCGTTTTAGTTGCAGAAGGGTTACACCAACATTAACTCGTTGCTCACATTAAGAAAACACAAAAGGTCGTCTCCAGATGTTTCAGTATCTACCACCTGCTCAGCTACCCAAGGCCAGGTTGCAATTCGAACTATTTGCAAGTTGATTTGATCGGAACCTGCAAATCCCGCTTCCGAACCCTGCACAGTTCCTCTCATCGCCCATTTGGCTGTGCCTCGGATCGCCAGTTCCTACCCAAATGAAGCTTAGATTCAAAGATCAACATTAAGCCTTTAAGTGTCACTGTCCATCCCCATGAGCCGTGTGAAAATGAGAATTTCTCGATATGTTTAGATTTACTGCGGTAACATATATAAATTCTACTGACTGTAGATCGGGACGCTCTGTCTAATGATAGACACTTTTTAAAAAAATGCTCTATTTCAACATCTTTTTAATTTGGATTTTCTGCACATAACCAGGTTTAAAAACTAGCAGGTCTCCCACAATCAATAAAACACAAGAGAGAAAGAACAGGAATGAGAGAAACTTGCCGAAAGAAGGAAATAAATATGTGGGGAGATGAAAACATGAAAGAGAATACCAAATAGATTTTCATTCAGGCTGGGACCTCAAATTATCTGCAGCATTTACTTTTCGACTTTGTTTGAAATTCAAAGTAAGTCTCCGGCAGTATAACGCGGGAAGGAAGGTCAGGCTCTGCTATAAAGGGGCCACAGATAATTACACTCCTCAAATAACCCATCTCGACTAATATGTCAAGATGTGAGTAATGTCATTTTGAAAGGTTTGTCTGTTTGTGTAACTCGTCCAGCGCGGCGGCTTTCTTCAATGGCCATGTTAACAACCCCCCGAACGCTGACTGACGGACCAAATCAGAGGAAGCAATTCAGGCAGCATCCCCTCACTCGCATTTCCGCTCAGTGAGTGGTAAACTACACAGCCATACTACACAGCCACAGGCATCTTTGCTCCACGTTAAATATGTTCCGTTGCAAAGTGAATTAATGCAAAAGAATCCAACTTTTTTTTCTATAACTTGAGAGTGTTAAAATCGACAACTGAAAAGTCCGTTTGTCGCGCGTCATTTTAAAACAACAGTATATAGAGGGCAGAAAGCTCTTCGCTCGGCTTCTGTTACTGGGGCAGTGAAACGAGCCGTTCAGGTCCAGCATGAAATCCGTTCAGTCTTCCACGGAATCGTTATCTAACTTTGGGTGAGGAGGAAATGTAAGTGACGGCGGAGTAGGGTTTTTTTTTTCTGGCTGTTTGAATAAGGGTAAGCAGTAGGTAACAGAGACAGCGACGTGAAGCATTGATCTAAATAAAACCTCGAGGCAATATATCCCGGGGAGAGAGAGAGAGAGAGTTCCAGGAGTGATTTTACACAGACAGATACCTCCGTCTGATTCCTGCTAAGTCGCGGCACCGAGTCACGAAGGAGTCCCAGTTCCCAGGTTCTGAGCTCCAGTCCCTTGTGCCGCACGCAAACTAGACTTCTACAGCACCGGGTCTGTGTGTGTGTGTGTGCGTTACACTGCAGTAAGGGGAAAGTGAGCAAGAAACAGCAAGTTGGACCAGAACAGTTTCAACTACTGAATAAGAAATACAGAGATCATTATCATTAGCTGAAATCGGGAAGCAAAGCAGTTTTCGAGATCAGGTGCTGAATCTGGCTCGCGAATTTTTCATGGAGAATTCGCAATTTAATGCGGAGTGACTGCCCCCGACGCGTTTTAAATTACATTTCTTGGTAAAATTCAAGCCTGCGGTCCTATTAACTGCAAAACATTTGGAAAATGGAAGTGTGGTATTTTGGCAAATCCAAACTCACCAATGGTCGAAGGGTGTAGGAACAGCAGGGATACTGTGGTCCTCTCCCGCTTCACCAGCTACACCCAAAAGGAAATCCACTCTGAGCTGTTGGTTATGCAGGAAAGACTGCAAAACCAGGGCACCCCAACTCCCAGAACCTTCATAAACTGTAAACAGAAATTAAAAACTGTGAACATCCATTCAAATCGCCACAAACAATTAACAAAGAACCGCAAAACCAAATTAAAGGTCGAGATAGAAAGACACTGTGGCTCTGAAGAAAGGACTCTGTAAGATACGTTAACCAATCGCAAACCAGACATTTCTCTTTTCAGTTACTACAGCAGTGAATGTATGCTTCCAATATTTTCTGTTTTATTTCATGGTGATGTCTATTTTCCTGTAACCACAACAGCAGAGGTGGCCGGGAACCAACGTGAGCTAACATTGATCCGCGCTACCGAAATGTCTCTCGATTATTGGTTGACTTTTAACATTTTACGAAGCAATCATGAAAATATGTGTTTTGCAATCACTCAGCCCCATACACGGTCACATACAGATCCCTGCGACCATACTTTGCTTACTGGTAGCTCCCCTATACTTGTATTGTGTTCAGGACGCTGTCCAGCCTTGCCTTCCACAGGTGGCACCGACTCCATTCCCTTTCACGGTGATCTTGAGGTAATCAGTAGTTGCGCCCCACCCACCTCAGAACAACAAATATTCTGTGTGTAAGTCACTGAGTAACAAGAACCTGCACCAGATGCCCAAAGGAATTTTACAAATTGACATTACAAAATGGATTTTAAGAGATAATAAATAAAGTGGGTGAAAGGGGCCGGATTTGGGATTGGAGTCAGAGGATTGAAGTATCATGATGAGATATATAGCTGGAAGACATGGATTTTAAATTCAATGCTGCATGTATGAGTGCCATTGCAGAACAATATTTACGCAGTAATCTTTGGCTGTCCAGTTGACGGTCAGAATCAACTTACATTTCAATGTTGTTCAAAGTCTGTACTGCAATCAGGGTTCAATCTCAGACAGAAATGTTGATTAGACAGCAGCCTTTCATTGCATTGTCAATCATTAACTGTACCATCATCCTGCTTTATCCTACTTACTTTGGGTTCGAGAAACTTTGTTTCACACTTCATCACAACCGTGATCTAAATGATACAATAACTGTGCGTCAGATAAGAAATGAGTAGATGTCTTTGACATAATTATTGATGCCCTCCAATAATGTCTTATAGTTCTTGGCAGTACCGACTACTTCCCTCCCCCTCACAAGTTTGGTGTCATTAGACACTTCAGATTTTCTTTCCATCCCAAAGTCAAAATCATTAATGTAAACTGTGAACAGCTGTGGTGCCAATACTACTTATTCTGGAAAACCACTTTCCACCTTCTGTCTCTCTGAATAATTAACCTTAAATGCCACTCTCTACTTTAGCATAATCTAATATGAGGCACCATGGTGAAGATCTTTTGAAAATCTAGATAAATTATATCTAATGCATTACCATTGTCTACTCTTTTTACTGCCTCCTTTCTTTTGTTCACTTGTGGGCATTGCTGGCTGGCCAGAAGTTATGCCTGTCTCGAGCTGCTCTTGAACTGAATGTCTCGCTAGGCCATTTCAGGAGGCAGTTGAGAGTCAACCTCATTGCTGTGGTCATGTTTAGATTAGACCAGGTGAGGATGACAGATTTCCTCCCCTGAAAGACATTAGTGACCCAACAATTTCATGGTCATCAGTAGATTCTTAATTACAGATTTTTTAACAGTAAATTCAAATTTTATCATCTGCTGAGGCAGGATTTGAACCTGCATCCCCAAAGCATTAGGTGAGTTTTTGGATTAATAATCTAGTGATAATGCGATTAGTCTGTTGCCTCCCTAAAAATAAATTAGTGGCAAAGCATTCCATTTGGAAATGCATATTGATAATACAAATTATTTTTCTAGATGTACCACTGACATTAAACTGACTAGTTGATAATTCCCAGGAAATTTTACAATAAGACAAAACCATAGGAAATAGAAATGGGAGGAGTCCATTTGGTCCCTCAAGCATGCTCCACTATTCAATAGGATCATGACTAATCCAACACTCCTCATTCCACATTCCTGCATTTTCCTTGTAACTCTTGATTCTCTTACTGATTCTCACTTGTAACTCTTGATTCTCACCTGTAGAGATGCACAAGGACTCTGCCCTTAAAGCCTTAAAGAAATACTAAAGACTTATAACTTTCTGTGAGAAGAAATTCGTGCTCATCTCAGTCTTAAATTGGTGCCCCTTTATTCTGAGATATGCCCTCTGGTCCTAAACTCTCCCATGAGGGTAAACACCACTTCAGCATTTACCTTGTCACACTCCTTAAGAATCCTATATGTTTCAATGACATCACCTCTCATTCTTCTAAACCCCAGTGGGGAGAAATCCAATCTGTTTAGCCTTTGCTCATACGACAATCCCTCTATACTGGTCATCATGCTCGTGAACATTCTCTGAACTGCCTTTGATGAAATAATGTCTTTCCTTAGAAAAGGAGACCAAAACTACTCATTGTAGTCCAGATGTAGTCTCACCACCACCTTGTACAGTTTCAGTAAGACTTCCCTACTCTTATACTCCAAACCCCTTGAAATAAGAGCCAACACTGCATTAGCCCCACAAACAAAAAACAGGTATCACTGGAGCTACTCAGCCGGTCTGGCAGCATCTGTGTAGAGAAAACGTTTCTGTTCTGAACTATTCTGAAGAAGAGTCACTGGACCTGAAGCGTTAACTTTGATTTCTCTCCACAGATGTTGCCAGTTTTTCTAGCAATTTCTGTTTTTGTTTTCGATTTCCAGCATCTGCAGTTCTTTCAGTTTTTAAAACTGCATTAACCTTGCTGCTCCTCTGTGCTAGCTTTCTGTGTTTCATGTCCAAGTACCACCAAACCCCTTTTTTGTTGCAGCTTTCTACAGTTTTCACCATTTGAATAATATTCTTTTGGTCTCCCTTCCAAATTAAACAATCTCACATTTTTTAACATTATACTCCATTTGCAAACCTTTTGCTTACTTGTTTATCAATATCTCTCTGTAAACTGTTTGTATCCCTCTTGCAAAATGCTTTTACACACATTTTTGTATCAGCTGCAAACTTGACTACAGTACATTCACTTCCTTCCTCATAAATACATACGCTAAACAATTGTGGCCCCAGCACTGATCCTTGTGCAGCCCCATTGATCACGGGTTACCAACCTGAAAATGACCTCCTCTTCCCTGCTCAGTGTTTCCTCCCTTTCTGAAAGGGGTGTCACATTAGCAGTTTTACAATCCTCTGGTTCTTCTCCAGAATCCAAATATATTTGGAAAATTACATCTAATGCATCCATTGTCTCAGTAGCTACCTCTTTTTGGCTCGGAGGAAGCAAGCCATCTGGGCCAGGGGACCTGCCTGCCTTAGTTTGTCTATTACTACTTGTTTGATGATGGGGATGTTACTCAATTCCTCCCCTGTATTCTTTGGTGTTCAAAGTATCTTGCATCATAAAGATTGATTCACAATAGCTGTTGAACTCCTTTGCCATTTATTTGTTCCCCATAACTCTCTCTCCAGATTCATTTTCTAAGGAGCCTATGTTCACTTTGATCTCTCTCTCTTTCCTTTTTATATATTTCAAGAAACTCTTATTGTCAGTTTTTTATATTACTCACTAGTTTGCCTTCATTGCTCATTTTCTCCATCTTTATTATCTTTTTTGTCTTCCTTTGCTGGATTCTGAATTTATCCCAGTCTTCACGGCATCACTGACATTGATCTCTTTATATGCTTTTTCTTTCAACTTTACACTCTCCTTAACTTTCTTGGTTAGCCATGAATGGTTTATCCCTCTCTTAGAATCTTTCCTCCTGCCTTTGTTGTGGGTATGTTTGCCAAGCTGGGACGTTGAGTTGCAGATGTTTTCTCCCCTGCCGAGGTGACATCTTCAGTGCTTTGAAGCCTCCTGTGAAGTGCTGCTATACTGTCTCTTCTGGAATTTATTTGGTTCAGTTCCTGCTGCTTCCAGTTGCCAGTTCCGCTAGTTCATTGTAGTGACCGGTATATGAGTCTCAGTCTATAAGAACTACAACAGCAACCACCTGAAGACGCACAAGGAAAGCTGCATAAGGGCCCTGTTCAAAAGGACTACAACTCACTGCAGCACCCCTGACCCACGAAGTGAAGAAGAAGAACACCTCTGCAGAGTCTTCACCAAGAACGGATACCCCCACAACATCATCTGCAGACAAACAACACGATGAGGACATGCCATGACCCAACACACTAGCCATGCTACCTTAAGAAAAGAATGTCTCCAAAGTAACAGCCATACTGTTCCAATGACTCAGATTCATGACAGCCCATAAACCAACAGCCACATGCAGACAAAAGCCCACCAGAACAAAAGACCCTATATCCATTATGTGCAAGACTGATGTAATTTATAAGATTCCATGCAAAGACTGCACAAAACACTACGTAGGATATAACAGTAGGACAATTAGCAATCCGCATCCATGAACACCAACTAGCCACTAAATGCCATGACCAGCTATCCCTAATAGCCATACACACAGGTGACAAGGACCACAAATTTGACTGGGTCAACACAATGATCATAGGGCAAGCTAAACAGAGAACATACCAGAATATCTAGAAGCATGGCATTATCCATGGACTCCATCAACAAATACATAGTCCTTGTCCCAATATACTGACCTGTAGAATGAATAGGCTGAACTGGCAACTGGAAGCAGCAGGAATGCAACCAAATAAATTCCAGAGGACACAGTATAGCTGTGCTTCACAGGAGGCTTCAGAGCACTGAGGATGTCACCTAGACAGGGAACAAAACATCTCCATTTTAAGTTCCCAACTTGGCGAACATGCCCATAACCACAACAACCAGGACCTGAGCTACAAATCTTTATGCAACACTTGATCTTACCTTGATTTCTCCTCCTCATTGGAATGTAGTTTTGCTGAGAGACATTGAATTGCCTCCTTAAATATTTGCCACTGCTTGCCTACCTGTCATTCTTGCTAATCTATCTGCCTTGCTATGTTTAGCCAACTCTATCCTCATTTCACTGTAATTGCCTTTATTTAAGTTAAACACAATTGTTTCTGTCACAAATTTCTTACTCGTGAACTGGATATAAAATTTCATCATGTTAAGATCACTACTTCGTAGGGCATTTTTCACTCTGAGGTTGTTTATTAAACTTGCCTCATTACCCATGACCAGATGCAAGGTAGCCTGCTCCCTGGTTGACTCCATGATATATTGTTGTCAGAAACTATCCCTAATGCACTTTATGAACTCATCATCATAGCTACCCTTTCCACTATGATGAATCCAGTACACATGAAAATTAAAGTCACCCATAATTATTGCTCTGCTCCCATCATTTATTGATTTATAGCCTTTCCTATAGAGTGGCTATTGTTCTGGGGTCTGTACATTCCTACTAATGTCTTCTTTACCTTGCTGTTTACCTCTGCCCAAATGGAGTCTCCATCATCTGGGCCTATATTGTCTCTCACAACTGTCCTTGTTTCATCTCTTATTAATAATGCCAACTACCACCTTTTCTATTTCTCCTGTCTTTTCAAAGGTCAAATATCCCTGAGTGTTTATTTACATTCTCTCGTAACCATTTTTATACAATGGCTGTGAGATCATATTCATTTTCTTCAATTTGCACTGTCAGTTTGTCTACCTTATTCTGAATTCTTCAATCCTTTTAAATTTGTTATATAAGTGAATTTTCTTATACTTTTATGGTTCCTTGGTACAATATGACATTCACACATTTTCTCCCTTTTTATTTTCTGGTAGCAATCAATCCCATCAACCTACAATCTTACCTTCTTTAACTTTGATTTTCTAATTTTGTGTCCAACTGAACTCACCCTACCCCACTACCTTGCTACAACCCTAGTTATGAAATTCATCAGGATTGTGGTCCCAGCATGATTCAGGTGGAGGCTGTCCTATTGGAATAGCTCCCTCCTTCCCCAGGTGTCAATCCTCCATGAATTCAAACCTGCTTCTCCTACACCAATCTTTGCTTTTTAATCTTCTTGATCCTATGCTAATTAGCCCATGCTTTATGTAGTAATCTGGAGATTATTACCTTTTTGGTTCTACATTTCAATTTAGCCCCAAGCTGCTTATATTCCCTCAGCAGAACCTTTTTCCATCTACCTTTCTACTATCAACTTTCTACTTATACTGTTGGCACCCACGTGGACCACGACAATTGGAACTTTCCCATTCCACTCCAAATTCCTCTATTTATCAGCCATTTGGCATTAAGCCTTTTTAAAATTTCATTATTAAATTTAAATGATAAAACCTCTGTATGTCTTCCATAGATTATTGTAAAATGGACTGAAGGATGCAATCCGTTTGGATCAGGCACTTGGGTTGACAAATAGCAGGTAACATCCACACCACATAAATGTCAAGTTATGACCTTACATGGCAGAAGCCCAAAACTCTTTGAACATTAGCAATATCACAACAGTTGAATTCTTCCACCGTGATCATACTAGCATTTCATATTGATCGGTAACTTAACTGGACAAAGCATAACAACATGGATTCAAGTAGGGGGCAGATTTAGGGTCCTCTAGAATGAATGGATAACATGCAGACAGCTCAAAATTCTGCACCATCTATCAAGCCAAGAATGTGATAAACATTTCCCACTTCCCAGAAGGGTACAGATGCAAATACATTCAAGAAGTTGAAAATTAACCTGGACAAGAAAATTCAAACTGTCACCACCCTTGTGATTGATGCCTATGTCTCCTTCTCCGATGTTGATCCAGCTGTGTCTGCATATTTAACTGAATCTTAACTAATTCTATTGTGACATCTTAATTTCAGGCTTCCGCCCACCCCGCTTTTAATTGGAAATGCTGGGCAATCATTTTCAGCGTCTCATCTTTACAAGATCTTGCTTTATTTAGAATCATAGAAACCCTACAGTGTAGAAGGAAGCCATTCAGCCCATTGAGTCTGCACCATACCTTTAAAGAGCATTGCACCCAGACAATACCCCTGCCCTAACCCCATAACTCTGCATTTTCCCAAGGCTAATCCACTTAAACTGCAGATCACTGGACACTACGGGACAACTTAGCATGGCCAATCCACCAAATTAGTACATCTTTGGACTGTGGGAGGAAATCAGATCATCCAGTGGAAATCCATACAGACACAGGGAGAATGTGCAAATTCCAGACAGTCAACCAAGGCTGGAATGGAACCCAGGTGTTGGGTGCTGCAAGGCAACAGTGCTAGCACTGAGCCATTAAGCCAGCCCTTCTATCTTTTTACCTTTCTACTCTCAATTTATCAGTTAATGTTTCCAAAAAATGGTCAAAGATTACAAACAATTCGCAGTTATGTTTTCTACTCCCAGAAAAATTAAAATAGTATTCAAAATCATTTAGAAGTCCAACCCAACTACAATTCACAATAACTCCAATCTTTATATCTAGTCATCTATACACTCTTTTCCTTGAAAGTTTCACAGATTCTTCTTATATTCAACAGAATTCTATTCCACCAATAGGTCCAGATTTTAATTTTGAAATTTGTGTAAATATAATTACTAAACATAATTACACAAGGCGACAATGGTCTTTAACAAAAGAACACAAGTATATTGCATAAAGGTGAAGAAAATACAAGGTCATAATTTGATAAAGTTTTGGTTAGCTATGGAAAAGATGAAGAAAGAACATAAAAAGTTAGACAGGAATTTAAAAAGGAGGTCCTTGAGGGTAGTAATATCTGGATTACTCCCAGTGCTTTGAGCTACTGAGGGTACAATTGGGAGGATAGGACAGATGAATGCGTGGCTGAAGAGCTGGTGTATGGGAAAAGGATTCACATTTTTGGATCATTGGAATCTCTTCTGGGGTAGAAGTGACCTGTACAAGAAGGATGGTTTGCATCTGAATTGGAAGGGGACTAATATACTGGCAGGGAGATTTGCTAACGCTGATTGGGAGGATTTAAACTAATAAGGGCAGGGAGGAGGGGGGAGCAGTGGGACCAAGGGAAATAGTGAAGAAAAGGATCAATCTGAGACTGGTACAGTTGAGAAAAGAAGCGAGTCAAACAGTCAGGGCAGGCAGGGTCAAAGCAGAGAACAAGGTAGGACTGATAAATTAAACTGCATTTATTTCAATGCAAGAGGCTTAACTGGGAAGGCAGATGAACTTAGGGCATGGTTAGGAATATGAGACTGGGATATCATAGCAATTACAGAAATGTGGCTCAGGGATGAACAGGACTGGCAGCTTAATGTTCCAGGATACAAATGCTACAGCAAGGACAGAAAGGGAGGCAAGAGAGGAGGGGAGTGGCGTTTTTGAGAAGGGATAGCAGTAATGTTGTACTTAGGGAGGATATTCCCAGAAATACATCCAGGGAATTTATTTCGGTAGATCTGAGAAACAAGAAAGGGATGATCACCTTATTGGGATTGTATTATAGACACCCTAATAGTCAGAGGGAAATTGAGAAACAAATTTGTAAGGAGCTTTCAGTTAGCATAGTGGCTCAGTGGTTAGCACTGCTGCCTTGCAAAGCCAGAGACCTGGGTTCGATTCCAACCTTGGGCGACCTTGGAGTTTGCACATTCTCCCTGTGTCTGCGTGGGCTTCCTCCGGGTGCTCCGGTTTCCTCCCACGGTCCAAAGATGAAATGGCCATGCTAAATTGCCACAGTGATAGGTGCATTAGTATGGAATAGGTGAATGGGTCTGTATGGGTTACTCTTCGGACAGTCAGTGTGGACTTGTTGGGCTAAAGGGTCTATTTTCGCACTGTAGAGAATCTAATCTAATCTGTAAGAATAATAGGGTGGTTATGATAGGGGATTTTAACTTTGTTAAATGTGTACAAGAAATTTTTCTGATTCAGTATGTGGATGTACCTACTAGAGAAGGTGCAAAATTTGACCGACTCTTGGGAAATAAGGCAGGGCAGGTGACTGAGGTGTCAGTGGGGGAGCACTTTGGGGCCAGCGACCATAATTCTATTAGATTTTAAATAGTGATGGAAAAAGATAGACCACATCTAACAGTTGAAGTTCTAAATTGGAGAAAAGCCAATTTTGACAGTATTAGGCAAGGAATTTCAAAAGCTGATTGGGTACAGATGCTCATAGGTAAAGGGAAATGGGAAGCCTTCAAAAATGAGATAACGAGAGTCCAGTGACAGTATATTCCTGTTAGGCTGACAGAAAAGGCTGGTAGGTGTAGGGAATGCTGGACAAGTAAAAGAAATTGAGGGTTTGGTTAAGAAAAGAAGGAAGCATATGTCAGGTATAGACAGGAGACATCAAGTGAATTCTTAGAAGAGTATAAAAACAAGGGTTTGGTTAAGAAAAAGAAGGAAGCATATGTCAGGTATAGACAGGAGACGTCAAGTGAATTCTTAGAAGAGTATAAAAACAGTAGGAGTATGCTTAAGAGGGAAATCAAAAGGGCAAAAAGGGAACATGAGATAGCTTTAGCAAATAGAGTTAAGGAGAATTCAAAGGGTTTTTACAAACACATTAAGGACAAAAGGGTAACTAGGGAGAGAATAGGGCCCCCTCAAAGATCAGCAAGGCAGCCTGAGAAGAACATGGAAGATTTGAAATGTTGGAAAATAGATGGTGACATCTTGAAAAATGTCCATATCACAGAGGAGTAAGTGCTGGACGTCTTGAAACACCTAAAGGTAGATAACACCCCAGTACCAGATCAGGTATACCCTACAACTCTGTGGGAAGCTAGGCAAGTGATTGCTGGGCCCCTTGCTGAGACATTTATATTGTCAGGTGAGGTGCCGGAAGTCTGGAGGTTGGCTAATGTGGTACGATTAGTTAATAAAGATGGTAAGGACAAGACAGGGAACTATGGACTGGTGAACCTGATGTCAAGTGGGCAAGTTTAGATTAGATTCCCTACAGTGTGGAAACAGGCCCTTCGGCCCAACAAGTCCACACCAACCCTCCGAAGAACAACCCATCCAGACCCATTCCCCTACATTTACCTCTGACTAATGGAGCTAACACTACAGGAAATTTAGCATGCCCAATTCACCTAACCTGCACATCTTTGGACTGTGGGAGGAAACCGGAGCAAACCCATGCAGACACAAGGAGAATGTGCAAACTCCATACAGACAGTTGCCTGAGTCAGGATTTGAACCCGGGTCCCTGGTGGAGATAGAGGGCAAGTTGTTGGAGGGAATCCTAAGGGACAAGATTTACACATATTTGGAAAGGCAAGGACTAATGAGCAATAGTCAACATGGCTTTGTGTGTGCGAAATCATGTCTCATGAACTTGATTGAGTTTTTTGAAAAAGTAACAAAGAAGATTGAAGAGGACAGAGTGGTGGATGTGATCTATATGGACTTCAATAAGGCGTTTGACAAGGTTCCCATAAGATACGATAAGATACCATAAGACATAGGAGTGGAAGTAAGGCCATTCGGCCCATCGAGTCCACTCCGCCATTCAATCATGGCTGATGGGCATTTCAACTCCACTTACCCGCATTCTCCCCGTAGCCCTTAATTCCTTGTGACATTAAGAATTTATCAATCTCTGCCTTGAAGACATTTAGTGTCCTGGTCTCCACTGCACTCAGCGGCAATGAATTCCACAGGCCCACCACTCTCTGGCTGAAGAAATGTCTCCCTAAGGCTGTGTCCACGGGTCCTAGTCTCCTCGCCTAACGGAAACAATTTCCTAGCCTCCACCCTTTCCAAGCCCATAGGAGACAGGTTAGATCTCATGGAATACAGGGAGAACTAACGATTTGGATACAGAACTGGCTCAAAGGTAGAAGACAGAGGATGGTGATGGAGGGTTGTTTTTCAGACTGGAGGCCTGTGGCCAGAGAAGTGCCACAAGGATCGGTGCTGGGTCTATGACTTTTCATCATTTATATAAATGTTTAGGATATGAACATAAGAGGTATAGTTAGTAAATTTACAGATGACACCAAAATTGGAGGTGTAGTGGACAGCGAAGAAGGTTACCGCAGATTACAATGGGATCTTGATCAGATGGGCCAATACTTAAAAATGTGTTGCTGGAAAAGCGCAGCAGGTCAGGCAGCATCAAAGGAACAGGAGAATCGATGTTTCGGGCATAAGCCCTTCTTCAGATGGGCCTATAGGCTGAGGACTGGCAGATGGAGTTTAATTTAGATAAATGCGAGGTGCTGCATTTTGGGAAAGCAAATCTTAGCAGTACATATACACTTAATGGTAAGGTCTGAGGGAGTGTTGCTGAACAAAGAGACATTGGACTACAGGTTCATAGCACCTTGAAAGTGGAGTTGCAGGTAGATAGGATCATGAAGAATGTGTTTGGTATGCTTTTCTTTATTGGTTAGAGCATTGAGTGTTGGGAGGTCATGTTGCAGCTGGTCCAGGGTCCACTCGGTGGAGCAGGATGAAATGTGCTCACGTTTCTTCTTCCAGAAGGTGCACAAAGAGAGCTCTGTGCTCAGCAGCCTGAAGGAAGAAGATGGCTCGATAACGTCATCTCAGGCTGACGTCACGAGGATCAGTAAATCCTTCTATGCCAGTCTATATGACGCGAAGCCGACCGACAGCGCGGCCTCCCAGTCGTTCCTGTCATCTATCACGGAGGTCTTAGACGACAGAACGCAGGAGAGACTGGACCAGCTGCTATCTCTGGATGAGCTGACCAAGGCCCTTGAGTCCTTCGAAAAGAATAAAACTCCCAGAAGCGACGGCTTACCAGTCGAGCTCTATTCCGCTCTGTGGGACTTGATTGGCCAGGACCTGCTGGAGGTGTATGTCAGTATGCTTTGGGCAGGTACCATGAGTGAATCCATGAGGAAAGGCATCATCACCCTCATCTACAAGCGGAAGGGGGAGAGGGAAGAACTCAAAAATTGGAGACCAGTCTCACTGTTGAATGCGGATTACAAAATTCTGTCAAAGGTAATTGCCAACCGGGTCAGGTCTGCTCTGGGGTCAGTGATTCACCCTCACCAAACCTGTGCTGTGCCGGGCAGGAAGATCGCTGAGAGTCTCGCACTCCTCAGGGATACAATGGCCTACGTGCAGGACAGAGGGTTGGACACCTGCCTGATCAGCCTGGACCAGGAGAAAGCCTTTGACAGGATATTACACAGGCATATGAGAGATGTTGTCTCCAAAATGGGCTTTGGGGAGGGAATCTGCAATTGGATCAGACTGCTCTACACCAACATTGTCAGTGCAGTCTCAATCAATGGGTGGGAATCACATAGCTTCCCAATCAGATCTGGAGTCAGGGAGGGCTGCCCTCTCTCTCCTGCCTTGTTTGTGTGCTGCATAGAGCCATTTGCCGAGTCCATCAGGAAGGATGCGAGCCTGAGAGGGGTGACTATTCCTGGCAGCGGGGGCCTGCAGGTTAAGGCCTCCCTGTACATGGATGACATCGCCGTTTTCTGCTCGGATCCGTTGTCCGTGCGCAGACTCATGTGCATCTGTGACCAGCTCGGGGGACAAGGTAAACCGAGGCAAGAGCGAGGCCATGCTCTTCGGGAACTGGGCCGACCAATCCTCGATCCCCTTCACCGTCAGGACCGACCACCTGAAGGTGCTAGGTATTTGATTCGGGGGGCTGGGGCGTGCGTCAAGTCTTGAGAGGAGCGTATCAGCAAAGTGAGGCAGAAACTGGGCAGATGGAAGCTACAGTCGTTCTTCATCACGTGAAAAAACCTGGTCATCAGGTGTGAGGCCCTGTCATTGCTATTATACGTGGCACAGGTC
>NC_057711.1:77415935-77447794 GCF_004010195.1 Chiloscyllium plagiosum | reverse complement strand
ACGCCTCAGCTAAAAATGTAATCGTACAGACCTGTAAATAGGAATGATTACTCCGTTTTCGGTATGCAAACAAATGGAATGTTTACATATGTATGGCATGTCCAACTGTACAGACCATTAAAGCATTTTATGAATAAAGTATATTTTTGAAATAAAAAATTAAGTCATGTTGCAGCTGTACCACAATGTTGGCTCGGCCACTTTTGGAATATTGTGTGCAAACCTAGTCTCCTTCCTATTGGAAGGATGTTGTGAAACTTGAAAGGGTTCAGAAAAGATTTACAAGGATGTTGCCAGGGTTGGAGAATTCGAGCTATAGGGAGAGGCTGAATAGGCTGTTTTCCCTGGAGTGTCAAAGACTGACGGGTGACCTCATACAGGTTTACAAAATCATGAGGGGCATGGATAGAATAAATATACAAAGTATTTTTCCCCTGGGTTGGGGGAGTTCAGAACTAGAGGGTATAGGTTTAGGGTGAGAGGGGAAAGTTATATTTGGGACCTTATGGGACAACCTTTTCACGCAGAGTGTGGTGCATGTATGGAATGAGCTGCTAGAGGAAATGGTGAAGGCTGGTACAGTTGCAACATTTAAAAGGCATCTGGATGGATATATGAATAGGAAGAGTTTAGAGGGATATGGGCCAAGTGCTGGAAAATGGGGCTTGGGATATCTGGTCCGCATGGACAAGTTGGACTGAAGGGTTTATTTCCATGCTGTACATCTCTATGATTCTAAGACTCCAATACATTGAAGAATGATTAATTTCATTTGGTGGGAAAACATCTGTCAGATAAATTGGTATCAAAGACTGACAGGCAAATTGTTTTAGAAAAATGGACAGTTTTTAAAGAGGAGGTGGTATAGGTACAGTCAAGATACAATCTTACTCAGAGAAAGATAGGACAAGCAAGGTTAGAGTTCCCGAGGTGATGAAAGCAATAGACAGTGAGATGAAACAGAATAGTCATGTATTTGACTGAGGGAAGTTGATAATATAAAGGAGAACCAGGTTCGATATGGTAAGTTCAGAAGAAAAGGGTAAGAAATGGAAGAATTAAAGTGGGAGTATGTAAACAGAATAGTGGCTGAAATTAAAGGGGATCCTAAAGTTTCCTGAAAACACATAAATAATAAAAGAACAGTAAAAAGATGGGTAATGGTGATTAGGGACCCGAAAAGCAATTTACACATGGAAACAGAGGACTTGGCTGATATAGTAAGTTAGTACTTTGGCTTTTTCAAGGTAGAAGATGTTGTCAGCATCAAATTGAATAAAGGAACTCATTGAGGAGCTTGAAAAAGAGGAGGTATTTAAAGACTGACTATTTAAAGTTGATAAATGATCAGGTATGGATAAGATATATCAAACACACAAGTGAAATAAGGGTAACAATTGTAGTGGCGCTGAACTTAACATTCTTAGGTGCAGATATGCATTGCCCCAGAGGATTGAATAGCAGTACATATCACACACTTGATCAAAAAAGAATGTAAAGGTAAGCCCAGAAATAACAGATCAGTTGGGATAACAAATAGTCACTTGAACAAACATTAAGGAAAACCAGTACTGGAATGTTAAATCGTATTTAATTAAGTTATTTGACTTTTTGTTGAGGTAATATTGAGAATCCATAATGGCAATATGGAACATATGATATAAATACTTCTTTAAGAAGTCAGGCTGCTCAGCTATGTTACGACATGCCTGTCAAACTGGTGGGACTTGAACCCCAGATTGCCAACTCTGAGGGAGAGACACTAACATTGTGCCACAATGCTCCCTGATGACCTGTGGAGATCTTGTCAAAGTCATTGAGATGCAAATAACCTTTCTGGCCATATCTTTGAGAAGCTATTAAAACACAAAGAAGTCTTCCTACAGTTAATGGCTTTACTTCTCCAGCTGATTCAAAAACATGATCGCACAATTCACTTTCGCAAATTCTTCAACTGCAATCTGAAATTCTGGAACATGGGTGTAAAATGCTCACCCTTATCAAGATGGTAAGTGAGGTAATGCCACACAGGCTCCATTGCCTCATAATGGCCCAGCGATCCTCACTTATAAGGAAAATGGAAAGAAATGCCCGGGTCACAGGATGAAAATGAAGTTTCTGATAAGGAGGTGTAATCAGGTCCATTTATGGAGAAATATCTTGGTTAACGAAAGATAAAGACCATGCCCAAGAAACACCAACAGGCAAAGATTCAGTGAATCAAAGAGAATTAAAGGACTGCATCATTTCAATTATTCACTTGAAAAAGAAGTGTGACAAAGAACTCTTTAATTATTAACACCTAAACCCACACTAATTTATAATCACAATATTTCCTTGAGTTTGTATGTTTCTGCATTGGTGCTTGAGTGGGTGCAGTCACATATATATTTGTGTGTTGAATAATGAACATTTATTTTCTTTCCTATTTATCTTGCTTTTAAAATTTACATCAAAACCTGTAAATTATATGTGGTTTTCTGTCCCATATTCAAGCCATTAAAAAATACAGTGAATAGCTGAGGCCTGAATGGAGATCCTTGAGGACACTATTAGTCAATTGGACTATCTCTCTGTTGTTCCCACTCTCAGGTTTTTTCCCCTCAATTAATGTATTAATCAGGTCAATAATTTTCATTCAGTTCTGGAATTTATCAGTCTTTTATGAGGAACTGGAATAGTTGTCTTCAGGAAGTCCATATAAATCACCAATAAATATTTCACTGTCTAAAACAGAAAGTGCTGGAGAAGTACAGAAACCTGGCAGTATCTGT
The DNA here is from genome assembly GCF_004010195.1 of Chiloscyllium plagiosum. Lineage (NCBI taxonomy): Eukaryota > Metazoa > Chordata > Chondrichthyes > Orectolobiformes > Hemiscylliidae > Chiloscyllium > Chiloscyllium plagiosum. The sequence goes on along the minus strand of NC_057711.1, from coordinate 77,445,020 downwards.
AGAGAGATAAACAGAGTTAATATTTCAAGTCCAGTGACCCTTCATCAGGTGTATTTGCAGCAGGTCAATTGGTGAGAATATGTTCAAGTATGTTTTTCCCTCTGGTTCCTTCACCACCTACTATGGACACAGTTTAGGACCTATGTTATTTAGGGTTTGACAAGTTTGGTCAGTATGATTAGATTACTTACAGTGTGCAAACAGGCCTTTTGGCCCAACAAGTCCACACCGCCCCGCCGAAGCGCAACCCACCCATACCCCTACATGTACCCCTTACCTAACACTACGGGCAATTTAGCATGGCCAATTCACCTGACCTGCACATCTTTGGACTGTGGGAGGAAACCGGAGTACCCGGAGGAAACCCACGCAGACACGGGGAGAACGTGCAAACTCCACACAGTCAGTTGCGTGAGGCGGGAATTGAACCCGGGTCTCTGGCGCTGTGAGGCAGCAGTGCTAACCACTGTGCCATCGTGCCGTCCTAAGTAGTTTTTCTTTATTGGCCAGTGCATTGAGTAGAGGTGTTGGGAGCTTATGTTGTGGCTATACAGGACACTGGTTCGGCCTTTTTGGAATTGTGCATTCAATTCTGGTCTCTCTGCTATAGGAAAGATGTTGTGAGACATGAAAGGGTTTCGGAAAGATTTACAAGGATGTTGCCAGGGTTGGAGGGTTTGAGCTAAAGAGAGAGACTGAATAAGCTGAGGCTATTTTTCCTGTAGCGTCAAAAGTTTAGAGGTGACTTTCTACAGGTTTATAAAATCATAAGGGTCATAGATAGAGTGAATAGCCAAGGTCTTTTCCCCATGGTAAGTGAGTCCAAAACTAGAGGGCATAGTTTTAAAGGGGAGAGAGGAAAGATTTAAAAGGAACGTAAGGGGCTCCTTTCTCATGCAGAAGGTGATGCATGCATTGAATGAGTTGTTAGAGGAGGTGGTGAAGGCTGGTACAATTACAACATTTAAAAGGCATCTAGATGAGTACATGAATAGGGAGGGTTTAGAGAGACATGGGGCAAATGCTAGTAATGGGACTAGATTAACTTTGTGGACAAGTTGGACCGAAGAGTCTGTTTCCGTGCTGTACATGTCTATGATTCTATCAATTTAGCCATCTCTTCAAAATATTCAATCAAGTTGGTCATACATGGCTTACCTGTTAGAAATCTATGTTATCTCTCTCTGATCAGTTGAAAATCTCAAATGTGCCTAGTCACACTATCCTTAATTAATTAAGCAATTTTTCGACAACAGAAATTAGCCAACTTCTTTATAATTCCCCGGTTTCCTCCTGTCACCTTTATTAACCAATTGAGTTAATTTTGCAATCACAAATTGAGAAAATGAATCATAAATGTATCTCAACTCATTGGCAGCCTTTAAAAGGCACAGTAAAAGCTAACAGGCAAAATAAAAGGATGATCCATCATCATTTCAACTTTAAACCAGTATGTTACTAAAGTAGGTATTTGATTTCAACAAAAAGTAAACTCAACTAATCCAAATTAGTATACATTTAGATTACAAAATTAAATGCCCCTATTTGTATATATTACTCAACATGTTTGGTTTCAGGTAATGAAGCAGGCTGACTTTCTGATTAGCCTGCTCAGCAGATTTGTGAAACTCAGTAAGTGTCCTTCTTACTGCATTGGTGTGTTCCTGCTTTAACTCTTTGTGTGGTCCAGAAGCAAATCACTGTACTTGTTAATGACTTGAATAACACATATATTCAACTTTGAAAATTACACAAATATATGTCCAAGAGCTAGCACCAAATGTCTTCTGTCTAAAAAGCACCTCCAATTTTAAGAGCTTCCTTATGGAAGCTGTTCAACAGCCTATCCATTCGTCACCTAATTCAGGTGCAAAATCACAGAGAGGTAATTTTACCAGCTAAGCTCTATAGGGGTCTTGTAGTGCAGTGTTAGTGTCTTTGCCCTTAATCCAGGAGACCTGTGTTCATGTCTCACTTGCTTCAGTGGTGTTGTAACATCTCCAAACAAGTTGATTAAAAATACCTACAGCTCCCATGTGTAGGGGTTTTATGGTGCAATGGTAGTGTCTCAACATATGAACCAGGAAGCCTGGATACAATTCTCACCTATTCTTGAGGTTGTAATAATATTGCTGAATAGGATGATTAGAGATATCCAACAGCTCATATGAGCAATGCAGATCAATGCCTGCTAGCAAATATACTGAAAAATCAGGTATATCATGACCATGGCTTTTCTATCCTGTAATTTTAATTTTGAAAGATTATCACTCTGATCTTCAAGTGACAGAACAATTTATTGTTTTTCAGCTAATAATACGCCAAAAGGTTGATACCTTCTAAGCACAGGATAAATCTTTGGAGGCAGTAAAAATTAGCACATCTGAAACTTCCGTGATAACACAGGATGCATGTGCATTTTGTTTTAAACTGATGTGTTTTGTCTTAAAAGTGTCCCATTCAGCATCATTGTGTAACCAACACAATCATAGAGCTAATGGCACGACAGCCCTATTCTCACCCTCTCTGTTCCCTTTCCAAAGTAAGACAACCCATGTTCTTTACACTTCTCATATCATTATGATCTGTTAATCAAGTATTGATCATGTCTTGTTGACAAGCACTGGAATTTGGATTTTCTTTATATCTTTCAGCACAGCCATTATCTGGCCTAATATGACACCTCTGTTTAAAAAGGGAGTACGGCAAAAGATGGAAAATTACTCACTGCTTAGGCTAACCTCAGTCTTGGGTAAGATCCTGGAATCCATTGTGAAGAAAGAGATTTCTAAATACTTGGAAGTGATTGGTAAAATAGGGCAAAGTCAGCATGGTTTCATCAAGCGTATGTCAGGCCTGATATGAGCAGGTTGGACCAAGGAGAGCCAATGGATTTTATTTACCTGGACTTCAAGAAGGCCTTCGGCAAGGTGCTGCACAAGAGGTTACTGAGTAAGATAAGGGCCAAGGTGTTAGAGGCTAGATGCCAGCATGGATAGAAGCATGGCTGTCAGGAAGAAAGCAGACAGTGAGGATAAAAGGTTCCTTCCCAGGGTGGCAGCTGGTGACAAGTGGTGTTCCGCATGGCTCAGTGTTGGGACCACACTTTTCACTTTGCACATTAACAATCTAGATGAAGAAACTGAAGACATTCTGGCTAAGTTTGTAGATGATACAAAGATAGGTTGAGGGGCAGGGAACATTGAGGAGGCAGGGAGGCTGCAGAAGGATTTGGGCAGGTTAGGAGAGTGGGCAAAGAAGTGACAGGTGGAGTATAATATGGCAAAATGTGAGGTCATGGACTTTGGTAGGAAGATTAGAGGGATGGATTATTTTCTAAATGAGGAGAAAATTCAGAAGTCTGAAGTGCAAAGAGACTTGGGAGTTCTAGTCCAGGATTCTCTCAAGGTAAACTTGCAGCTTGAGTCAGTAGTTAGGAAGGTACATGCAATGATGGCATTTATTTTGAGAGGACTTGATTATAAAAGCTTCTGAGGGTCTGATCAGACCACGTTTGGAGTATTGTGCACAGTTTTGGGCCCCTTATCTCAGAAAGGATGTACTGGCCCTGGAGCGTATTTAGAGGAGGTTCACGAGAAGGTTTCCTGGAATGAGCAGCTTAACATATGAGGAATGTTTGAGAACTCTGGGTTTATATCTAATGAAGTTTAGAAGGATGAGGGGCGGGGTCTAATTGAAACATATAAAATACTGAATAGCCTGGGCAGAGTGGATGTTGGGAAGATGTTTCCATTGGTAGGAGAGACTAGGACCTGAGGGCACAGCCTTAGAGTAAAGAGAGGACCTTTCAGAACAGAGATAAGGAGAAACTTCTTCAGCCAGAGAGTTGGAAATCTGGGGAATTCACTGCCACAGAAGACTATGGAGGCCAGGTCATTGAAAAGACTGAGCTAGATAGGTTCTTGAGTATCAAGGGGATCAACGGTTATGGGGATAAAGTGGGAGAATGGAGTTGATAAACCTTTCAGCCATGATTGAGTGGTGGACTCAATTTTCTGAATGGCCTAATTTCTGCTCCTATGTCTTATGGTCTCTTATGGTCTAACAAATAGCTGCCATAAATAGAGCATGTATTGGCTTTGAGTTTGACCCTCTCACCTTCTACTTTATCCTTGAGCAGTTTTTTCAACATTTCCTAAATCTTTTGGAACATGACTATCTTGTCTTGAACTGTTAAAAAAAAATTTCATTAACTACCTAAGAGCCTCATCGTTGCATTCCTCCTCGGCCACTCAGCTCTTAACCTCTTGAAAGCCTTGGTTCGAACATGGACAAAAGAGCTGAACTCCAGAGCTAAGATGCGAGTGACTGTCTTTGACATCAAAGCCATATTTTACCAAGTGTGGCATCAAAGGAGCCTTAGTTAATGGGAATCAGGGGAAAAACTCTCTGTTTGTTGGAGCCATACCTTGGACTGTATTTCTTTTTGTGGATTTTAAGAGGAATAAGCATTTGTCCTTTAATGTTGCTGGCTTGCATGCACAGTCAATTATTACATTTTTCATTTTGCTGAAAAAAATTGCCAAAGCCTTTCACATTGCACTCATCTGGGAAATTTGCGAGAATACCAATTCAAGAAGACAATATTATACCTATACTGCATGAGAGGAGAGTACTTTTTTTTGGCAGGTGGATTCTGATTGGTAAAAGTATTGCCATAGAAAATGCACCAGTTGATGATAATTGGCAGTTAACAGCCAGGGTTTATTTAAATTTTAAATCATGCAGTTTGACTTTGATTGGTCAGGGCATTACCCTGAGGAAATTAACAAACAAACATCATTAATTGATATTCTCCATAACAATACTTCTTCAATCAAAGTTGTGAATTATCCTTATGAGGGCAGGATAAAGAGTTTTGATAAAATTAGTCCCTTTTAGCTATACCCAATTCTGCCCTACCAGATGATCATTGCATCTTAACTTGATCAGTAGGTATAATGCAACACACTCTTGCATAGAATTATGCCTTTTGTAAATGATATGCAACTTGGAAGAGAAAGGTTCTGCACTCTTGCGCCACCTGCAATGTCCTTTATATCTTTGTGGCATAACTGGTGGTGCTTTCATCAGAATAAGGTCCAAATCCAAAGTTAAATGTGAATCACTCCATGGTATTCCATGTTTCACTGTATGGAAAAGTATGCAAAGCCATCATTTGTGTGAATGTGAATGCTGACTGTTCACATTCCTGTTGACCTCTTCGGTGAGGTTCATTCTTAGCACGAGTGACATATTCAGCCACAACTGGCATTAATGTCACCATTGCAGTGATGCAACAAATATGAAAAGGAAGTGAGGAGCAACAGCTGTTCCTGCAATCCCAGGACCAGCAGTAACTTCCAGAAAGGTGCTGAATAGTCTCCGCATGTGCACGGTAGCTAGATTATCGTGGATGCCATTTCCTCTGGATGAGACAGGTGCAGTTATTGTGCAGACTCAAGATGTCCGGGTCACTATCACAGAATTATGTCAACCCCTTGAGTGCAACATGTGGCCTGAAGGGGTGGTTAGTCATCCTATCCTAGTGGCCATCAGGGTGACAGCTGGGTTGAACTTTTACACAACTGGATCCTTCCAAGGGGACATTGTGTGGGATCTCAGAGCCCCCAGTCATCACATGTATCAAAGCTGTTACTGATGCGGTTTGTGACAGATCACATTGTTTCATCTTGTTTCCCTATAATGAGGTCAGTGCAGCAGTCCTGGTGATAACATTTATTAATGGAGCTGGCTACTTTCAAGTGCAAGGGGTTGTAGACTGTACACAAGTCATGTTGAGATAATATTGTGGCTGAGTTCATCAATAGAAAAAGAACCTATTCCATTAATGTAAAAATGATCTGTGAATGTTGGTATCACTTCCTACATGTTTGCTCATACTAGATTGGGAACTGAAATGATGCCTCTGTCCTGGAGAGCTCTCATGCTTCTGCTGCATTTCATATCCCTTATAAGCATAGTTACAGGGTTCCAGGGCTACCCTTTGCAACCATTGCTAATGTCTCTGTTACATAAAAGCTAGACTGAGGCCAAGTGTAGATAAAATGCTGTCATTTCTTCCATCAGGACTATGGTGAAGCAGACAATAGATCTCCTGAAGATGCTTGAATCAGTCTAGGAGAGCAGGAATTACTGAATTCTTGGGACAAAATTTACTGCTTAATTCTAATACTTACCGTTTTTCAAGGAGACAGGGGATGTCAAAGATGTGGAAGAGCTGGGAGAATGGGAGGGTGAGGGCATTAAGCAGGAGGAACATCACCTTCTCCAAGATAGGGCTCTTTGGGAGCATCGGGGAATACAAGCCAAATACTCCCCGCCCCCCCCTCCCCGGCTTCTCCTGCTGCCTAGTCCTTCTTGCTTTCATCCACAATTCCTCTGATACCTTATGTGAGTTTCAGAATTTCCAGGTCGTGGGCTCCAGCCACCTCCTCTTTACCATGGTCATTCAATCCCTTTTCACGTCCATTTCCCATCAGAATAGTCCCAGGGCTCCTTGCTTTCTTCTGGATAAAAGGCCTGAACCTTCCCCCCACCTCACACCTGCCACCCTCCCCCCACCCCCCCCCCCCCCCCACCCCGCCCCACACCAGCCTCCTCCGCTTGGGCGAGCTCGTCCTCAGCCTGAACAACCTCTCTTTTAACTCCTCTCACTTTCGTCAGGTCAAAGAGGTGGCCATGGATACCTACATGGGTCCCAATTATACTTGTCTCTTTGAGGGGTATGTGGAATATTCCTTGTTCCAGTCCTACTCTGACCCACTCCCACAACTCTTTCTCTGGAATGTTATTGACATAATCAGTGCTGCTTCCCCCTTTCATCTGGGATTGGAAAGGTTTACCGATTTTGCTTTCAATTTCCACACTGCTGTCACCTTCGCCTGGTCCATCTCTGACTCCTCCCTTCCCTTCCTCAACATCTCCGTTTCCTTTTCTGGGGATAGGCTGACCACCATTTTCCACTACAAACCCACTGACTCCCACCTTGACTATACATCCTTCTACCCTGATTCCTGTAAAGACTTTTTCCATTCTCCCAGTTTCTCCGTCTCCATCACGTCTGTTCTGATGATACCAACTTCAACAAGGGGACCTCTGAAATGTCCACTTTCTTCCTCAACAAAGGACTCCCAGCAACTTAATTGACAGGGCCCTCAGCCAGGTCTAACCTATCATTGATAATTCAGCCGTCATGCCCTGTCTTCCCTCCTACAACAGCAATAGGATTCCCCTTGTCCTCAACTACCATCCCACACCCATATCTACAGGATCATTAGCCGCTATTTCTGCCACCTCCAGCAGATGTCACCAGCAGACATAAATTCCCCTCCTTCCCTTGTCATCATTCCGCAAGGACCATTCCCTTTAGACACCCTGATCCACTCTTCCTTCACTTCTAATGCCACCGCCATCAGCCCCACAACACCTTCCCCTGCAACTGCAGTAGGTTTAACACCTCCCCATTTACTTCATCCCTCCTTAATATCCAAGGTCCCAAACACACCTCACAGGTGAAGCAGCGCTTTACCTGCATTAACATAGACTGGGTGACCATTTCGCAGAATACCTTCACTCTGCAAAAAAAGACCCTGAGCTTCCAGTTGCTTGCTACTTCAACACACCATCGTCTCCCCTGGAAGAACAGCACGTCATTTTCATTTGGGATACCTGCAGCCTTCTGGATGTAATATTGAGGTCAACCATGTCAAGGCTTGAATAGCTTACCCAACTAACTAACTGACTGACTGACTGACTAACGACCTTGGCATTTCATGGGCTGCTACCACACACTACCTGGGTGGTAGCACATAGGGTGGCTAGTACTGCTGCTTCGTCGTGCCAGAGATTCCCGGTTCAATTCCAGCCTCGGGTGATTGTCTGTTTGGAGTTTGCACATTCTCCCCGTGTCTGCGTGGGTTTCCTCCTGCAATCCAAAGATGTACTGGTCAGGTGAATTGGTCATGCTCAATTGCCCATAGCATAGGTTATTAGTCAGGGGGAAACTAGAGGGTAGGGGAATGGGCGTGAGTGGGTATTCGTTGGAGGATTGGTGTTGGGCTGAAGGACCTATTTCCACACTGGAGGAATTCTAATTCAAACTACCTTTTATCAATCACTAATAGTCACCATTAGCAGCTATTCAATCCCTTAGATCAAAGTTTCACCACTCCTTTGTCTATCCGACTGTCTTTCTCTCAGTGGGCTCTATCTCCAACTATTATTTACTTTGTCCCCACCCCTCACCTCATTTTCTGTATAAAAACCATCCTTTTCCGAGCTACAATCAGTTCTGAAGAATGGTCACCAGACCCCAAACATTAATTCTGATTTCTCTCCACAGGTACAGCCAGACCATTTGAGGTTTTCCAGCAATTTCTGTTTTTGCTTCAGATGTTCAATATCTACAGTCCTTTCAGTTTTATGTCTAGTACTTAACTGACACCTGACTCCAGCAGAAGAGAACTGGGTGCAATGATTATTCATTGACTGTAGGATTCTTGACGATTGACATGTGAGTAGCTTGTTTCTGTTTTAAGAAACAAATGTAGATTCTGTTGGTTTGCTTTCTGTTTGCTTTTGGCATTGCTGAAGAAAAGGTGAATGTTTTAAACTGTTTAAAGGCATCCCACAACGTACAATGAGAAGATGTTGGGAGATCCTGATGGAGAGCTTATGCTCAAAATGTTGACTCTCCTGCACCTTAGATGCTGCCTGACCTGCTGTGCTTTTCCAGCGCCACACTTTTTGACTCTGCTGAGAAGATGCTGGCCTATAGTGGACTTTGGAAAAAGTGAGTGAGGCAGTGGCATTGTGGTCATGTCACTTTACTGCAATCCAGAGCCCAAGGCTAATGTATTGTGTGCATGGCAGATGGTAAAATTTCAATTCAATAAAAGAATATATGGGTATATGAATAGGAAGGGTTTGAAGGGATATGGGCCGGGTGCTGGCAGGTGGGACTAGATTGGGTTGGGATATCTGGTCGGCATGGACGGGTTGGACCGAAGGGTCTGTTTCCATGCTGTACATCTCTATGACTCTAATATCTAGAATTAAAATCATGACAACTGGTGACTCGTGGTCACTGTCAATTATTATAAAAACCCATCCGGTTCATTAATGTACCTTAGGGAAGAAAATCTGTCATCCTCACCTGGTTATAGAGTCATAGAGTCATAGAGATATACAGCATGGAAACAGACCCTTCGGTCCAACTTGTCCATGCCGACCAGATATCCCAACCCAATCTAGGTCCACCTGCCAGCACCCGGCCCAAATCCCTCCAAACCCTTCCTGTTCATATACCCATCCAGATGCCTTTTACATGTTGCAATTGTACTAGCCTTCACCACTTCCAGCTCATTCCACACAGTGTGAAAATGTTGCCTTTCAGGTCTCTTTTATACCTGTAAATGTCCTGTGGAAATTAGGGATGGGCAATAAATGCTGATGTCCACATCTCATGCAAGTATAAAAAAGTAGAAGACTTGGAGGGTTGTAAGATGCGATGTGGCTAAGAGCAGGTAAGCTGTGCAGCCTAGTATTAAACAGTGGTTGGGGTAGATATGTGCAGTTGCATGTGGAAGAAGATGTCAGTTGTGCCAACTTTGTGCCATGAAAGGTTTGCGGCTGCATTGCCATTAATGATGAAGGGCAACTCTGAACTGCCTAGGCTTCACCAGGCACATAGTCATAGAGATACACAGCATGGGAACAGACCCTTCAGTCCAACTTGTCCATGCCATCCAGATATCCTAAATTAGTGTGGTCCCATTTGGTCCATATTCCCCTAAACCCTTTCTATTCAGGTACCCATCCAGATGCCTTTTAAATTTTGTAACTTTACCAGCCTTCACTACATCCTCTGGGAGCTCATTCAAGACAGACACCAGCTTCTGCATGAAAATGTTGCCTCTTAGGTCCCTTTTAAATCTTCCCTCTCTCACCTGCAACCGATGCCCTCTAGTTTACTATTCACTATATCCATGTCCCTCATGATTTTATAAACCTCTGTAAAGTCACCCCTCAGCCTCTGAAGCTCCAGGGAAAATAGCCCCAGCCTATTCAGCATTTCCATATAGCTCAAACCCTCCAACCCTGGTAACACTCTTGTAAAGCTTTTCTGAACCTTTCAAGTTTCACAACATTCTTTTTAAAGCAGGGAGACCACAAGTGAATGCACTATTCCAAAAATGGCCTAACCAATGTCCTGTACTGCCACATCCCAACTCCTATACTCAATACACTGACCAGTAAAGGCAAGCATACCAAATGCATTTTTCACAAACCTGGCTACCTGCGACTCTGCTTTCAAAGGAACTCTGTAACTGCACCCCAAGATATCTATTAAGTGTATAAGTCCTGCCCTGATTTGCCTTTCCAAAATGCACATTTATCTAAATAAAACTCCACCCACCACTCCTTGGGCTATTTGCCCATCTGATCAATATTCCATTGTACTCTGAGGTAATCTTCTTTGCTGTCCACTACACCACTTAGTTTGGTGTCATCTCCAAACCTCCTATGTTCACGTCCAAGTCACTTATATAAATGACAAAAAAGAATAGACCCAGCACTGATCCTTGCAGCACACTGCTGATTACAGTCCTCTCGTCCAAAAAGGAACCCTCTACCACCAACCTCTACCTCCTACCTTTGAGCCAATTTTGTATCCGAATCACTGGTTCTCCCTGTATTCCATGTGATCTGAGCAGTCTATTCTTTGCTAAGCAGTCTATCATCCAAAACCTTGTTGAAGGCCTTACTGAAGTCCATATAAACAATGTCTGGTGCTCTGCTTTCATCAAACTTCTTCGTCACTTCTTCAAAAAATTCAATCAATTTAGTGAGATGTGATTTCCCACACACAAAACCATGTTGACTATCCCTAATCAGTCCTTGCCTTTCAAAATACATGTAAATCCTGTCCCTCACCCATGGCAAGGGGCCCAGCAATCATTTCCCTAGATTCCCACAAGGTTTGAGGGTAGCTGAAGGTCAAAGACGATATCGCTGCTAGGGATCCGGTGAATACTTCCGCCTATAGTGAATGGGGAATTGGACTAGCATTGATGAAAGGGAATGTGGTACCTAGTTAATGGGTAAGTTGATGAGAGTTCATTCAAATATTTTTGGCACTGTGGAAAGAAACCATCTATGAAACTCGCAAAAATTGACACTTAGCTGATTTCTGTTAAGATTCAGCCCATCCTTCCAGAAACAACCTTGCCAAATCCTTGGGGGTCTTGTATCTTTTAGTACGATCATCACTTCTTCTTCAAACTCTAATGATTACAGGCTCCACCTGACTAACCCTTTCACAGGACAAACCCCTGTCTGAGGTATCAATTAAGTGATCTTTTGGATTGCTTCGATGGTATTTGTAGTCTCTCTTACATGAGACGAAAATAGTGATCCAGATGTGGTATCAATAATTCTATACAATTATGTCAAACATCCTGATTTCCATTGTCCTTGCAGTAAACAACATTTCATTTACTTTCCTAATTACTTACTGCATGTAGATACTAATTTTATGTGATTCGTGCACCAGGATACTGAAAGAGGGGTGAGGGGGTATAAATTCTAGTGCATTATTGTCTCAATGTAAGTCCTGTAGCTGTGCTCAATTTGTTTAATGTGATAAGAATAACAGCTTGTGTTAGCATATTAAAATCCAGATATGGCAGTTGAGTTACGATGAAAATTAGCATAGAAAGAGAGAAAATAGGAATAGGTTATTCAGTCCTTTGAGCCTGCTCTGCTATTCATTATCGTCATGACTGATCATCTCACTCAATATCCTGCTTCTGTTTCATCACATATTCTTTGATTCCTTTAGCCCTAAGAAATATATCTATCTCCTTCTGAAAAGAGCTAAATGTTTGACCTCTTCTGCTTTCTGTGGCAGAGAACGCCACAAGCTTGCAACTCTCTGGATGTAAAAGATTTCAGCCCTAAATGGCCTACTCTATATCTTTAGACTACCGATTCTGCACTCCCCAGTCATCAAGAACATCTTTCCTGCATTTATGTGGGTTTCAGTCAAGCCTTTGTCAAGATTCCACATGGGAGATCGATTTAGAATGTAAAAGTACATGGGATCAATGATAAATGGGCAAGTAGAATCCAAAATTGTCTTAGTGGCAAGAGAGAGAGAGTGGTGATTGATGGCTGAGGTAGCTGTTGTGTGATTGGAAGCTGGTGTTCAGTGGTGCTCCACGGGTCTCTTAGTCTTTATTGTTTGTGATGTACATAAGCAACATTAATGAGAATGCTGGGGTGTGGGGATAAGGTGGTGGTGGGAGATAATAAGCAAGTTTGCGATGAGATGAAAACTGACTGCCTGGTTGACAGTGAGGAAGAAGGTCTTGGATTACAGGACAATATAAACAGATTAGTCAGATGGACAGATCAGTAGCAGATGAAATTTAATCCTGATAAGTTTGAGGTGATGCACTTTGGAAGAAGTAACAAGACAATGGAGTGCTCAATGAATGGCAGGACACTAGGAAGCTCAGAGGACAAAAGGAATGTTTGTTAACACATCACTGAAGGTGGCAGGACAGATTAATAGGGTAGTTTAAAAAAGCAATTGGGACACTTTCTTTATCAGTTGAGACATGGATTGTAGAGCAGAGAAGTTATGTTGGAGGTGTTTAGAACTTTCGTTGTGCCACTGCTAGAGTATTGTGTGCAACTCTGGTCACCACACTACAGGAAGGAGATTTTTACTTCTGTTTTAGCTATGAACAGGATTTATTTTGATCAACCTGCTCAGATGTATTATAACACATCTCCAGGGCATGTGAGACTTGATCTTGAATCTTCTGCCTCAGAGGTAGGGACAGTACCACAGTGCCACAAGGCCACAAATCAGGGTTGACTCAGAGATATTTCCAATTAACCTGTTCAGATGTGTGATGACACATATCTGGAGCAGGTGAGAGCTCAGCCTGGGCCTTGAATTTAGAGGTCGGGACATTACCACTGCATCACAAGACCCCTAAAGTATCCATGCTGCATATAATTCCTTTAAAATGTTATTAGCTGCTTTGATGTCTGTCATTCCCTGATCTCAAGTAAGGACTATTTCTACACTTTGTACCTATTCTGTTTAGACCACTTTTGGAGTATTGTGCACAATTTTGGACCCCTTATCTCAGAACAGATGTACAGGCCCTGGAGCGTGTTCAGAGGTGGTTCACAAGAATGGTCCCAGGAATGAAAACTTTAATACATGAGGAACATTTGAGGACGTGGGCCTATACTTGATGGAGTTTAGAAGGATGAGGGGGGATCTAATTGAAACTTACAGAATACTGAATGGTTTGAACAGAGTGGATATTGGGAAGTTGTTTCCACTGGTAGGAGAGGCTAAGACCTGAGGGCACAGCCTTGGAAAAAAGGGAAGACCCTTTAGAACAGACAAACTTCTTCAGCCAGAAAGTGGTGAATCTATGGAATTCACTGCCACAGAAGACAAAGGACGCCAGGTCACTGAGTATATTTAAGACTGAGATAGATAGGTTCTTGATTGTCCAACCGATCAAGGGTTCTGGGGAGAAAGCGGGAGAATGGGGTTGAGAAACTTATCAGCCATGATTGAATGGTGGAGGATACCCGATGGGCTGAATGGCCTAATTTCTGCTCCTATGTCTTTTGGTCTTATGATCTATTCCTCACTGCTGTGGCAAATGTCATTTTGACCTTCTTTCTTACCACCTGAAGAGATAATTAGGCTCTTTGTCTACAAGCTATTTGAGCCAACTGACCAGTGATCAGAGCACATATGATCTTTAATAGATTCCTCCCATCTGATATCTCCTAATTTATCTGAGAATGTTTCCACATCTAGATACTTTATCTGTTATGCTCTGGTTTTGAATAGTTCAGTACAGTTCAATGCAGTGACGAGCAAACATAAAGCTAATGTTACAATAGTTTACTTAGCTATGAGACTTAAGGTTTTGCAACCATTTGTTAAAGTTGCAGAGTTTTAAGACATGGTTTAATTTTCTTACAAGAATTCTAAGTCATGATTTTCTTCCAAACCCTGCATCTTTTAGGACTTCTATCTGTGCCATAATTTAAACTGCATTTTTATTAAAGAAACAGCTGTTATACTATCTTGAATCAGATGGCCCTCTAAGGATGGTAGGAATTGGTCTCAAAATATCAAGTATAAATATCAATATAATAACTTTTCTTGACATTTTGGTTGCTCTTTGTTTCCTAAAGGAAGATTAGTTTGGTGCAAATTTTTGTTGAGTTCTTTTCGCATTATGCGCAATCTTCAGGCATAACTGGAGGGTTGGGAATAAAAGATGCATGTGATAATATGACTTAAAGTAATAAATTTTTATTATCATTTCCATAATCCCTGTCCACGTTTATATCAATTTCACATCCAATTTTGAGATCCTAACCTTGACCCTTCCAGATGTATCATGGACAATTCTGTAATATTCTGCTACACCTTAAATACGACTGGCCCGTTTGATCCCACCATTGTGGCAATATTCATACAGGCAGTGATCATTGTTGTTATATCTATAGGTACATTTTGTGTTTCAATATTAGAATGATGCATCATTTGAATAGTTGTGGCACTTACGGCAGATATCAAATTCTTGGCATTCATTCCCATTTTTACACCATCTAAATTCTCACTGCATCATAGACTGTGAGAAAGTGAGGGCTGAAGATGCTGGAGATCAGAGTCAAAAAATGTGGTGCTGGAAAAGCACAGCCAGTCAGGCAGCATCCGAGGAGCAGGAGAGTTGACATTTTAGGCATAAGCCATTCATCAGAATGCCATGCTCACTATATCAGAATTCCTACAGCTCAGGTTTAATAATATCTTAAAATTCAACACATTGCCTTTAAATTTAGAGATTCGAGGATTATAGAGACTTTGGAAGTTTGTATGGCTGGAGACAGTTATGGAAATAGGAAAAGATGAGACAATGAGAATTTTAAGACTGAGGTGTTAACAGATTGCAAGCCAATGGACATCAGTGAGCCAGATGTGATAAGTAAACACTATGTACTATGAGTTAGGAAAAGGGATAGCAGAGTTTTAGAAGTTCATGGAGAGTGGAAAATTAGTGAGTATTGATATAGTCTAAGGCTAGAGGTAATTGAAGTTCTCTTGGGTTTCAGCAGCAGATGGAGGTGATATTATGGAGCTAGATAGAGGCTATGTTTGTGGTAGATTTGATACACCCTTGGAACCTCATCTCAGGATATGCAGGCTTAAGGGGAAAAGGCTGGAGAAAGGCACTCAATTACCAAAGAGAAAAATGCAGACATGAATAGCTGAATGGCTTTTTCTGTATTATAATGATTCTGTAAATCTGTGTTAACAGAATTGTAAAATGAAAACAGGTTTTTCAGTCAAAGCACCTTGGTGCTTATTTTTCATCTGACCTAAAGTCTTAATCCAAGTGCCTATGCCCTTTGTAGATTGTATCCTCTCTATTTTGCCTCACCTATTTTCTAATCTATTCTTAAATGTTAAAGTGACCTTGTCTCAATAATTTACTCTTAGTAGTATATTCCACAATGCCACTATCTTCTGTGTGGTAAACATTTGCTTTTTGTCATAGTCTCCTTCATTTTTTTCTTTATCCTTAGCTTTTTCCTTTTCAGACCACGCAATGATGAGAAACAGTCAATCCGCATCTATAATTACGTTCCCAGATGGCACTGCCATGTTTGTCTTATGATCTGGTTAGGAACCAGTAATGTTTTTGTCTCGAGCAAACATAATTTAAGATCCTAGGTATTTACAAAGAGAATAAAGCTACAAGATTCCATAGGTTTCAACAAATGAATAGAACTATAGGAGGTTAGAAAAGCAAAACCATCTCCAGGTAGTAAGGAAGGCAAATGGAAGTTTAGCCTTCATAGTAAGAGGATTTGAGTACAGGAGCAGGGATGTCTTGCTGAATTGTACCAGGCTTAGTACTCCAGTACTTACCTGGAGTACTGTGTGCAAAGTTGGTCTCTTTCTCTGAGGGACGATGTTCTGGCTTCGGAGGGAGTGCAACAAAGGTTTGCCAGACCAATTCCTGGGATGGTAGGACTGGCATATGAAGAGAGACTAGAGTGAATAGGACCATATTCAGAGAGGAACCAGAGCATATAAAAACCTGTAAAATTTTAACTGTGTAAATGTTGGAAGGATGTCCCCGACGGCCAGGGAGTCCAGAACGAGAGGTCACTGTCTAAGCATATGGGATACGTCCTTTAGCATTGAGATTAGGAGAAATTACTTCAGTGTGGTCAGCCTGTGGAGTACACTGCCACAGAAAGCAGCTCAGGAAAAAACATTCAATGTTTTCAAGTAAGAGATAGATATGGTTCTTACTAATAAAAGGGAACAAAGGTTCTGAGGAGAAATCAGAAACAGGGCACAGAGCTGTATGATCAGCCATGATCATGTTGAATTTTGGAGCAGGCTTGAAGGACAAACGTTCTACACTTGCTCCTATTTTCTGTATTTCTACATTTACTTTGTGTACATTGAACTTAAACTCTCATATCCAGAATTAACATAGGATAAGTGCGTGTTATCAGACAAACTGTGATCAAACACCACACAGAACACTTCAAATAGCATGTGTGGTTAATACATTTTCCAGAGATTTCTCAGCAACCTACCCAGATATTTGTGACACTGTCACAACTTCATTAAAACTTTGACTCTTATACAAGGTATTCAAATTCTTCACTTTTGAGGTCTAGCTTTAAAATTCCTTCAAAGCTACTCCATTATGGAATGCCTCAATGACCTCTTCTTTCCTAATTTGAGTTTGTTTGCCTGGGAATGGGTCCCCCGCCCCTGTCTGGATTTTCAAGGGGAAACACCCAGCAATGACACAAATTCAGCTCTTTCATAGACAACTAGCTTCATTAAGCTGGCACTATTTCTGGTTTCTCTGAAATCCAGTCTCCATCTGCACTAACAAAATACTACTTGTGGGCTTCTTTCACTGCTGTGCTCAGCTACCAAAAAACAATTTGGACCTGAATTTTCTCTCTCTCTCTCTCTCGTCACAACTGCCCAAGGCTTCTCCCCACCCGATCAGAATCCCAAAGGTAGCAACCTTCTGCTTTGACTGACACCAAACAACTGACTGGACTCCAATGGCTCTTCTTCTCTAGCATTCCTGATCCTGTAGTCTCCTTTTTGTGGTAGTCCCCACAACACAGAGCTCTGAGCTCAAAAACTGCATGAATTTATGTAAAACTCTGTTATCTCACTTTTTAGATTAGAATCAATCTAAACATCAGGTCATAGACTGAGAACACAGGTGGCTAACACCTTCAACATTTAATAGCAAGGTCATTCCGCTTTTAAAAACAACATGAATGAAGTATGTCCTACCTGCAACAATGCCACTCTTAAGGCATGCTCCAGAATTCTCGTGATTTGGAGATGCTGGTGTTGGACTGGGGTGTACAAAGTTAAAAATCACACAACACCAGGTTGTAGTCCAAAGGGTTTAATTGGAAGCACACCTCCCACCTTGTACATGGCAGGTACTCATGTGACTCAGCCAATGTTGTCTATCTTATACGTTGCAGGCAAGGATGCCCGGTGGCATGGTACATTGGGGAAACCGAGCAAAGACTACGACAACGGATGAATGGGCACCGCACAACAATCAACAGACAGGAGGGTTCCCTCCCAGTTGGGGAACACTTCAGTGGTCCAGGATGTTCAGCCTCGGACCTTTGGGTAACCATCCTCCAAGGTGGACTTCGGGACAGGCAGCAGAGGAAAGTGGCCGAGCAGAGGCTGATAGCTAAGTTCGGTACCCATAGGGAGGGCCTCAACCGGGACCTTGGGTTCATGTCACATTACAAAAACTGCATGCATTCATGTAGAACTCTGAGCTCAAAAACTGCATGAATTTATGTAAAACTCTGTTATCTCATTTTTTAGATTAGAATCAATCTAAACATCAGGTCATAGACAGAGAACACAGGGGGCTAACACCTTCAACATATTGTCTAGCTATCACCATTGTTAACAGCTAACCCGAGAGTGCAACTTTAAAAAAAAAGGTTTTGTGATTTACACATGAAAGAAGTGAAACTATCACTGTATTCTTACAGATGAAAGACTTAAAAGACAATCAATTTTTCAATGTATAATTTCAATTACATCACACTGCAAATTTTTGCTATAAATTCTGTGTTAGGATTGAGCCCTCCACAATCACCTGATGAAGGAGCTTCGCTCCGAAAGCTAGTGTGCTTCCAATTAAACCTATTGGACTATAACCTGGTGTTGTGTGAGTTTTAATCTTAAAAAAAAGGTTTTGTGATTTACACATGAAAGAAGTGAAACTATCACTGTATTCTAACAGATGAAAGGTTTAATAGACAATCAATTTTTCAATGTATAATTTCAGTTACATCACACTGTAAATTTTTGTGATAAATTCTGTGTGTTAGGATTGAGCCCTCCACTATCACCTGATGAAGGAGCGTTGCTCTGAAAGCTAGTGTGCTTCCAATTAAATCTGTTGGACAATAACCTGGTGTTGTGTGATTTTTAACTTTGTCCAGAATTCTCAGCCACATTGGGAAATGGAGTTCTCACTGGACACCTACAAAGGTAATTTGCCTTTTGTAATACCATCTGATCTCATTCCTTCAAAATTTTAAGCATTTTACTCAAGTTATGCCATGATCCCCTCCATTTAGGTAAAAATTGTCAGTTTTTTTTAACTTGTGTAAATTTTTATGTCTTAATGATTCAGCATTGTACCCTTTCTATTCCTCCAACATTCTTTCTCTAGTGTAGATCCCAAAATTTCAGTGTTTTTATTTTACACAGGTTTATCACCACACCTCAAGTTTTATATTTTATGCCTCTTGTCGTAAAATTTCATTGGCCATTTTACAGGTGTATGTATTTGGGAATCTCCAAATCTCTTCTTGTTCCAAGCTACCTATTTCTCCCCAAGCAAAAGTAGAATCAATAGTTAAATAAAAGCAAGACACTTTCCATGCTGGAGATTTGAAATGAAGCAAAAAAGTGCTGGAGAAACTCAGCAAGTCTGTTAGCATCATTCTTCAGTTCTGAATCAATGTCATATTGGACTCTAAGTGCTAACTTTGTTTCTCTCTACACAGACGCTGCCAGACCTGGTGAGTTTCTCCATTACTTTCTGGTGTTAGTTTAGAATTCTGATGTTCTCTTTTTAAAAAATGAACCACCAAATCTTAACAGTATATCCTTGCAACCTTCTTTGATCTTAACTAATTATTTTTGTTACTTCCAACTTAATGCCATCTATAAAATTTAAACATGCTTCCCTTGAGCCCTATATCTAAATTGTTGATTTATGTAGACAAGAGAAGTGATCCCAGAATAGAACATCATGCGACACAACACATTTTCCACTGTGTGTGTTTGGAATAGGACATGGAGCCATATAAAATAAGACCAGCCTACCACCTTTCCACCCAACTCTGAGCTCAGCCAAAATCAGCAGTCTACCCATCATATATAAGTAAATAATTAAGAATTTTTCCAGTTTATCAAAGCTCAATTAACCCTAATATTGCTTTGCCTACAGCATAACAGAAGGCTCTTATGGTGCAGTGGTAGGTTCAAGTCCCACTTGTTCCAGAGTTTCCGTAACATTCTGAACAGGTTGATTAAAAAATCTACAGCACAATAATGGTTGGTCCCTTTTATTTTGCAAGTTTGTAAAAATCTGGTAAGGAAGCGGGTTATTAACTCCAGAGCATGCTCTGTTCAGACTGCTGTATCAGCTCAGAAGATAATTACCTCCACATCCTTCCACCCTGCACAGACGTGTAAAGATACCCTCCACCCCTGATTTCTCTCCCTAAGAACCACCCTGTCCAATCCTCCATTTTTACCTGTGCCCTGGTATGTAAGGAACCTTCATCCTGACTATGGAGCTATGGCACTGCCCAGTGTGCTGGAGCTGAATAGCTGGCAGTTCCAGAGAATGGGACTGCCATCCACTGAGGGTGCAAGTCCAATGACTTTGGATGCAGTCTATTATGGCCTATTCAGAGTCTATCATCTTGCCTCTTGCTTCTAAACAAAATTATAATCATACCTTAACTTTTGAGCTTTTACTGGCATGTTCTGGTTTCCCTTCCTTGAACTGTAGAGACAATTTTAAGATTTCTCTGAGAGTCTGATTGATGAACCTTTCATAATTCTTATGGGATAAACCCTAACAACCTGAAGGTTTCTATTCAAAACTCTCCTGGCTTGGAAATTTCACAAAGTATAACAAACACTGCTGTTGCACTGACTGGTTTCCTGTGAAGTGAACTGACAATAAAAACTGCCAGACAAGAAAATAAAAATTACATCTGAACACAAGTCTTGATTCTTCTCAACTTCAAATCTGCTGTTTTCTAATCTGAACTGCAAATAAAACTATCTTCTAGCATGTTTACACTGCCTGTCATAAACCCACATTCCAGATGAAGGGCTTATGCCCGAAACATCAATTCTCCTACTCCTTGGATGTTGCCTAACCTGCTGTGCTTTTCTAGCACCACACTTTTCGAATATAAACCCCAAAATACAAACATCTTATTCCATTAACACTCTGGGTGTTCATCCAAGCTGTAATGGCAGTCATAGCAATTTTAGAACTGACACTTTAGATCACTATTTCAGAATGACTTTGAAGCTTAAAAACAATCTTCACAGCACTAACCTAAGTTTACATATCCTCTTTATAAAACAATCTGAATTCCAAAAATAAAAAAGATCTATTCTTGCGCTTTTGATTACACATTCTTCCAAAGAAAAAAATGGAAGTTATCCTTCGGCACAGACTTTCATTGTCAGTTATAAAACCTGTATCTTTTTATTTTCTGTATTTTTGATTGTAGACTGAAAAAGAAAAATAACTTGTTTTAAAAACCAAGGAGGGGAGTTCAAGATGGCGGCAACACAGTAGATCTGAGTCTGCTGATTTCTGCCCAGGACCCAGACAAAGTGGGGTACCTACCCTCCTTTTAAACTATTAAAAAGCTGTCATAGCCATTTTGCACCAAACTTTAGCAGTCTGGTACATTCTAAAATGACTAAAGGTAAAGGATCATGGAGTTCGCAACAGGCAGGGACCCCTCCCACCCCCCGCAGCAAAAGATGAGTCCATGGCCACCCCGGGGGATGTACCCACAGAGGCGAGCCTGATCTTGTCGTCTGTCAAGCTCCGAGAGAAGATTGACACTTCAATTGAGGAGACCCAGTCCTGGTGGGAGTCAATCTTGGTCGTGCTGCAGAAGCATGACCGGGAGATCGAGAAACTCAGGCAGAGTGTTGGAGGGGCAGAGCAATGAACCACGGCCTCCAAGACCGCTGCTGAATCTTTTGTGGGTCAGGTCCGGGCTCTGGAACACCGAGTCTGGGCCTTGGAAGAGCAGATCGATGACCTTGAAAATCGAGGTCGTTGGAAGAATAGGCTAGGTGTGGGTTGAGCGGGCCCACCGGGTTACTGTGCGCAGGCCTGGGTATGCAAGAGGAAGGCATTTGATGAGGTAAAGAAGCATCTGAGGGATTTAAATATTCAGTATTCCATGAGATACCCAGCAACGCTGCGCTTCGGTCACGGAGGGTCTATGTATAACTTCAGATCGCCGGCAAAAGCAAAATAATTTTTGGATGCTCTCAAACAGACTAAAGGACTTGAACTATATGTACAATGACTTTATTTTACTCCTTTTTTTCCTTCTCCTTCCCCTTTTCTCTTTTTCATCTTTCATTCAGGGAGTGTTTTTTCTTTTAACTCTTATGGTTAACTTGCTTTGTTTGTCTGGTTGTTGGAGGGTGTTTTTGAGTTTTCTTTTAATATTTGCTGGGATTGTAATTTTATATATTTTATTTCATGTTGCTGCTTTGTCAAGAATGCCTAGGGTTATAACATGAAGGGTGCGGGTTGGTTGCCCACTTTTAATTTTTGTGTTATAAGACATTGGTATTTATTTATCTTACTTTGCGATGTCTGGGCCGAGGGCATGGCTCTAGCTGGAAGGAGTTATCGTGGGATTATTGGATGGTAGGAGTGCCCCTGTGGTCAAGGGGGAAAATCTCCTTTTGATTATGTTTTATGTTATTTCTTTGGAGTAGATTTTAGTAGTTTTGATTTAGTTGTTTCAAAAGTTGTATTTTTAAATTTATGTCAATTGTTTATAGTCTCGACTCAATGTTTTTTGGGTGGGATTCTTCCTCCTGCGGGGTCTCGGACTTTCTTGAACGATCATGGCTGGCCATTCATTTAAATGGTGCACCCGGAATGTTAATGGGAGCCACTCTCAAGTTAAGAGGAAAAAGATACTATCAAGTCTTAAAAAAAAGAGTGGGTTGATGTTGCCCTTTTTACAGGAGACACATCTAAATGATAAGGAGCATTTGAAGCTGCAGCAGGGAGGATTTGGTCAGGTGTTCTTTTCATCTTTCAATTCGAAAAGTAGGGGAGTGTCCATTCTTATCTGAAAGAATCTTCCATTCCAAATGTTAAGCCAGATAAAAGATGAGTCTGAACGGTTATAATACATAAGGCTCTAATATATGGAGAGGAATATGAAATTTTGAAAGTAAATTGCCCCCCCGGCACATCCTTTTAAATTCGTAACAGATGCGCTCTTCAGGTTGATCCCTTGGGGTGTGTCACATAATTATAGGAGGAGATTTTAATTGTATTATCGATCCCGAGTTGGACAGGATACCTAGGAGCTCTGCATGTATATCTCTGAGACCTGGGCAGTTGGCTGATCTGAATACGGAGTTGGGATTGGTAGATGTGGAGGTGTCTTCACTCTGAGAGCAGAGACTTTACTTTTTATTCTAACCCACACAAGTGCCACACCAGAATTGATTTTTTTTTGTCACTTCGACCTTTCTGAATTTGATATTGTCCTGTAAAATAGGGAATATAGCTATTTCCGACCACGCACCAGTGTAGATGGAGGTCAAGACTATTGGTGATAAGATGGCCTCCCGACAATGGCGTATGGACCCTTTCCTATTGAAGGATAGTAAGTTCATAGAATACTTCTCGCAGGAATTTAAAGTTTTCTGGGATGTTAACTCAGTACAGACAGTAACCCTTCGGTGATGTGGGAGACTGCTAAGGCATGTGCGCGTGGTTTGATTATCTCATATTGTGTGACCCGGAAAAGACAGAAGGGAGAACAACAGCATCTGCTTGAGGCTCGCCTGAAGTCAGCTGAATCAGGGTACGTTGATAGGCTGTCCATTACTAAATTACAGAGGATTACAGCCCTCAGGGCTACTATGAATTCTGCACTTACTCAAACAGCAAAGTGGAAGATACTATTCACAAAGCAGAGATTATTTTGAGTACGGTGATAAGCCGGGCAGGTATCTAGCAGACCTTGCCAGAAAGAAAAAGGCTCCGAATCTATTACATCTATTAGAGAAGGTGCTGGTACTTTGACTTGTGATTCTAAAAAGATCAATGCAGCTTTTAGAAAGTTCTATTTTGAACTGTATCAGTCAGAGGGCTGTGAGGATAGAGCAAGAAAGATGGAGTCTTTTTTTAAGAATCTGGTCCTTCCAGGCGTAACCTCGGAGCAGGTGTCTCTCTTGAATGCCCCCCTGACAACTCAAGAAGTGCAGGAAGCGGTGAGGCAGCTCCAGAGTGGTAAAGCGCCTGGACCAGATGGTTTTCAGGTTGAGTTCTATAAAGAGTTTATAGATGAATTGGCCGGACCACTTATAGATATGTATAACTACTCATATAGTCAGGGTAGTTTCCCGCACTCTCTGAGAGAAGCAAATATCTCTCTTATTCTTAAGAAAGAAAATGCCCCAGATGACTGTATTTTGTACAAACCTATATCCTTATTGAAAGTGGACTTTAAAATCCTCTCAAAAACGCTGCCATTAAGACTGGAGAGGGTATTATCATTTATTATAAAAGAGGATCAGACGGGGTTTATTAAGGGTCGCAGATCTACTAATAATATCAGAAGATTGTTAAATATGGTACAAGTCTGCCAGCAAAGAACGATACCGGGATTAGTCATTTTCCTAGATGCAGAGAAAGCATTCGACTGGGTGGCTTGGCCATAAGTTTTTAATACTATGGAACTGTTTGTCATTGGAGAGGTTTTTACCAAATGGGTCGCAAGGTTATGTAATGACCCGAAAGCAGCGGTGATTACCAATGGCATAAGATTGGATAGTTTTAGTGTTGGCAGAGGTTGTTGTCAAGGATGCCTTCTCTCGCCACTACTATTTACATTAGTGATCGAACCACTGGCAGAAGCTATCCGAACTGACCCCAATATAACTGCCCCAGAGGTAGGATCAGGCAAACATAAAATTAATCTTTTTGAGGATGAAATCCTTCTTGTCTTAAATGATCCATTGATATCTGTGCCCCATTTAATTCAAGTGGTTAATTTACTTGGTATGTTTTCAGGGTACAAAATTAATTTCACAAAATCAGAGGCCATACAGCTAGGAAGTCTTACCAGCATATCCAACTTTGCGGATGGATCCCACTTCCCCTTTTGGTGGTTACTGGGAGGTTTTCTCTATTTAGGTATTTTCATTACCCTGGTATTTGGTCAGCTATATAAAGCTAATTATACGCATTTATTAGAGAAAATAAGGCAGGACCTCCAACGTTGGGAAGATCTCCTGATATCCTGGTTAGGAAGAGTAGCTTTGGTCAATATGAATATTCTCCCTTGCCTATTATATCCAATGAGTATGCTTCTTTTGATGTTGCTGAGACAGACGCTACGTAAGCTTTATGGTTGGCTTGGTCCTTTTATTTGGAATCAAAGATGGCCCTTCATTAAATTAGATTGGTTGCAGCTTCCACAAGTAAGGGGAGGTCTGGATTTTCCAGATTTTAGGAAGTACCAACTGAGTTCCCTGCTATCATATGTGGCTGATTGGGTGTCTTGTGATCCACAATCAATTTGGCTGAATATTGAGGCTTCCCATGCAAAATGGCCCCTCATCAATCTATTATTTATGGATAAGATAAGAGTTGTCATGGATCATTGTAAAAACCCGATTGTACTAAACACAATCAAAGCTTGGAGGATGATACAACAGGGTGAGGGTAATTTACGAAAAACCTCCCCTTTTGTCCTATAGTGGGAACATTGGGATTTCAGCCAGATTTAACAGACGCTGGATTTAAAATTTGGGAGTCCAGAGGAATCTCCTGCTTGGGAGATCTGTTCAATGGGGAGGTCATGATATCCTTCGAACAGTTGTGTCAGAAGTTCAGGTTGCCTGGCAAGGATCTCTTTCGATATTGTCAAATTCAAGACTTCGTACAAAAAAAGACCACATTGATGACCAATCCTCGGATATGGAAAGGAGAGTGCTTCGGCTAATGGGTGCACCCTTGGTAAGTACTCTCTATCACTCGCTCGGTAATAAGGTATCGAAAAACACGGAATGGCGATATAAAACCTGGATTCAAGAATCAGGGATGGAAATCTCCTTAGAGATGTGGGAGGATATCTGGGAAAATGCCAGCAAGATCTCTATCTGTAATAGGACTTAAGCTATTCAATTGAAGATACTTCATAGGGCCCATATAGCACCAGAGCGGCTTGCTAAGTTTAAGGCAGGAGCATCCCCAATGTGTCCTAAATGTAAAATAATAGTTGGTATTCTCACTCATTTTTTGTGGACATGCCATAAGATTCGTAGATACTGGGACAGTGTAGCAAATGCCTTGGCAAAGATTTTGGGAACTGAGATTAGATTGGACCTGGTGTCTCTCCTTTTGGGCTTTCCAAATCTTCCTTCTCTAGATGCATACGGGAAGAAACTGTTTACTATCCTATCCTTTTGTGTGAGGAAAAACATTTTAGCAAGCTGAGTATCGGAAAATCCCCCAGGACATGCGAATTGGCATAGGATAGTTATGGAATATATCCCTCTAAACTTCCTTACAAATATGGTGCACCAAAAAACGGAATGTTTTATAGAACTTGGCGGCCCTTCTTGAGCTACACCAATGCAGATGTATAGGTCATACTGACTAGGGCCTTTGTTTAGCCATGAGGATGATGTTTGTCGGTTCGGGGGTCCCTGGGAGGGAGAATCCCATATAAATACGGATCTTGTTATGACTTGATATAATTTTATTTTGGATACTTATTTATTTATTAACCTTTTCTTTCCTTTTTTGGTTGTTAGTTATGTACTATACTGTAGTTTTTAATATATATATATATATATATAGTCTTCTTTCTTATATCTTCCTTGTGTTTTGGTAGTCTGTAGAGTAGATTAGTAGTTAGTTTTCTTAATTTATATCAATGCTGTTATTATATGTGAAGTGGTTACACTAGTTTGTATTAGTTTTGTAAAAAAAACCTCAAAAACCTTTATCTTTTCAATAAATATATTTATTTTAAAAAAACCAAGGATTGTAGAAAGGATTATGACATTTTTAAAGAAGAAAACACTCATTGTAGGGTGCTGTTTAAACTGCTCTCTATTCAATTCGTGATGAAGATTACTATGAATGAGCTGGAGCCAGGGGCTGTGTACGAAAGCAGATTCTGCTGGTAACAAACAGATGATTGGTCTGCAGAATGGTGACCCGTTGTCAATGTTAAAGGTCTTCTGCCTGCAAACAACTATGTGATTGGCTCCCAGATAGCCGGATACCTTGTGGGTGTGAATATTTAGTTACAAGCCATTGGATCTCCATAAAGGAAAATACTTCCCTTTCTGCTACAGTAAAAAACACATCAAGCCTGAAGATAGCCAGTTTACTTCCACTCACCAGTTGCAGTATGCTGTGGATTTTAGCTGATAATGGAGATAAAACTATAAAAGTATGACACAGTTAGTCTACACCTCCTTCAAGTAAACAAGGTACCTGAGCAAGGAAGATTGAGGATCAGTAAGTCTTGACAAACCATAAATCTCATCTCAATGAACTCTGTGGATAGGGACCATTGACCTGCCTTCCCCATCTTTTCCTTAGCTCATCAGACCCATTTTTTTGTATCTGATAGAGTCTGCATGTGGTAATAGGGTGAATTTTATAATGAGATTAGAGTTCTTACTTTATATAATTTTGGGGTGGCACAGTGGCTCAATGGTTAGCACTGCTACCTCACAGTGACCCGGATTTGATTCCAGCCTCATGTGACTGTCTGTGTGGAGTTAGCACATTCCCCCATGTCTACGTGGGTTTCCTACAGGTGCTCCGGTTTCCTCCCGCTGTCCAAAGATGTGCAGGTTAGATGAATTGGCCATGCTAAATTGCCCATAGTATTCAGGGATGTGTAGGTTGAGTGCAGTAGTTAGGGGAAATGTAGAGTATAGGGTAGGGGAATGGGTCTGGGTGGGATACTCTTTGGAGGGTGGGTATGGACTTGTTTGCCAAATGGCCTATTTCCACACTATAGGGATTCTATGATATTATAAATGTTCATAATTGTTTAGTTGTAGCAAGATATATTCATTTGTAATGAATAGTAAATAGGAATTACAGAAGCCTGATTTGAATTGTCAAACTGGGTGTAAAACGCAGATAAATTGGGGAACTTTGCTTACACTTATAAAGTGTTTTAACCTTTGTGATGACTCTGGGAATATCATTACCTGAGTGCTTCAGAACACTATCCAAAAGTTCTTAACACAATTTCAATGTCATATCAACAATAATCAGATTAAACACACAATGAGTTTCATATTAATCATATTTTACACAAGTCCATTTTGATCACATTTCACATGGTGAAAAACATGGCAGAATCATGTGTGAAGCCCATGACACCTATCTCGATGTTCGGAACTACTTGCTGCATCTTTTACCCAGTTTCTGGGCGTCGAGGCAAGATTCTTTTTAGACAGTGGTATATTGCCTTATTCAGGGGTGTTATTGCTTGTTAATGATTTTATTAACTGCACACTTTGCTTCAATAATATGCAGCGTTCTATCCTACTACCTGCCAAAGCAAACTGGATGCCAAGAATTCTTGACATGTATGTCAAAGTGACAACTTCAGCTCGCTGCTTGTTATAAAGAGCCTCTATGTTGGTCACTACACAACAGTATCTCAGGGCACAATCCATGAGCACCAGCCACATATGCCCCTTGTACACAGACATTGGCATTCAATCTCTCAAGGTCCTGATGATACCTTATTCATTCACTTGTCGGATGTTTAGAAAGTTGAGACCAGCATGCAATGCACGGATTGGACCAGGCTGCATCTTAGTGCAGCTTGCTTTCTCTCTCAGGGGTCACTCACTGAGCATTTACCCACATGCTTGCAGTATCCATGTCTTATTTTGCCTTTCCATGCCTGTTTCAGCAAGTGCCTAAAGGCTGTTAGAATTGAAATAATCTTCTGCACAGCCAAACTGGTTACCTTTCATGATTGTCCATAGGATCAATTCACGGGGAGTCAACTCACCATACAGGACATTAAGACATCACTCTAACACCTACAGCTACTTGTGTGGCAAACACACTCCATGTTCTTTCAACCAAACAGCCATTTTGGAAAGGGATGGGGTATTATGTGCAGTGACTAACATGATGACTGAGAATCACAGCGTCATAGAAATGTACAGAATAGAAACAAATACTTCGCTCCAACTCATCCATGTCAAACAAATACCTTAACCCAATCAGGACCTATTTGCCAGCACTTGGCCTATATTCCTCTAAATTTTTCCTATTCATCTACCCATCTAGATGCCTTTTAAATATTGCAGTTGTACCAGCCTCCACCACTTCCTCTGGTAGCTCATTCCACACACACACACCACCTCTCCCTGAAAAAGTTGCCCCTTAAGTCTCTTTTAAATTTTTCCCCCTCACCCTAAACCTATGCACTCTAGTTCTGGACTCCCCACCTCAAGGAAAGGTCCTTGTCTACTCAGGAGAAAGTGAGGACTGCAGATGCTGGAGATCAGAGCTGAAAATGTGTTGCTGGAAAAGCGCAGCAGGTCAGGCAGCATCCAAGGAGCAGGAGAATCGACATTTTGGGCATGAGTCCTTCATTTTCAGCAGC
>NC_057711.1:77412340-77415472 GCF_004010195.1 Chiloscyllium plagiosum | reverse complement strand
GGGGGGAAATTGCAGTCTTTGAAGAAGGAGGCCATCTGGGTTGTACGGTATTGGAACTGGTCCTCCTGGGAGCAGATGCGGCGGAGACGAAGGAATTGGGAATATGGGATGGAGTTTTTACAGGGGGCAGGGTGGGAGGAGGTGAACCTCCTTCCACCTATCACATTTCCAACGCCCCTCCCCCAAGTCCCTCCTCCCTACCTTTTATCTTAGCCTGCTTGGCACACTTTCCTCATTCCTGAAGAAGGGCTCATGCCCAAAAAGTCGATTCTCCGGCTCCTTGGATGCTGCCTGACCTGCTGCACTTTTCCAGCAACACATTTTCAGCTCCTTGTCTACTCACCCTATCCATGCTCCTCATGATTTTATAAACCTCTACAACATCTCACCTCAGCCTCCAACGATCCAGGGAATACAGCCCCAGCCTATTCAGCCTCTCCCTATAGGTCAGGCTCTCCAACCCTGACAACATTCTTGTAAATCTTTTCTGAACTCTTTCAATTTCACACCATCCTTCTGATAGAGGGAGACCAGAATTGCACACAATATTCCAACAGTGGCCTAACCAATATCCTGTACAGCCGCAACATGATCTCCCTACTCCTATACTCAATGTTCTGAACAATAAAAGAAAGCATACCAAACACCTTCTTCACTATCCTATCTACCTTAGACTCCACTTTCAAGGAGCTATGAACCTGCACTCCAAGGTCTCTCTGTCCAGCAACATTCCCCAAGACCTTACCATTAAGTGTATAAGTTCTGCTCTGATTTGCTTTTCCAAAATGCAGCACCTCACATTTATCTGAATTAAACTCCATCTGTCACTTCTCAGCCCACTCCATCTGATCAAGATTCTGTGTAATCTGAGGTAACTTTCTTTGCTGTCCACTACACCTCCAATTTTGGTCTCATCTGCAAACATATTAACTATGCCTCCTATGTTCACATCCAATCATTTATATAAATGACGAAAAGCAGTGAACCCAGCACTGATCCTTGTGGCACACCACTGGTCACAGGTTTCCAATCTGAAAGGCAACCCTCCACCACCACCCTTTATCTTCTACCTTTGAGCTAGTTCTGTATCTAAATGGTTAGTTATCCCTGTATTCCTTGCAAGCTAACGTTGCTAACCGGTCTACCATGAGGAACCTTGTCGAACATCTTTCTGAAGTCCATATAGTTCACGCCCTTTGTTCTGCCCTCATCAATCCTCTTTGTTACTTCTTCAAAAAACTCAATCAAATTCGTGAGACATGATTTCCCATGTCCTTAATCAGTCCTTGCCTTTCCAAATACATGTAAATCCTGTTCCTTAGGATTCCCTCCAAAAACTTGCTCCACACCAGAATCAGACTCACTGTCCTATAGTTCCTTGGCTTTTACTTAACATCTTTCTTAAATAGTGGCCATCTCCAGTCTTCAGGCACCTCATCTGTGACTAACAAGGATACAAATGTCTCAGCAAGGGGCCCAGCAATCACTTCTCTACCTTCCTCCAGAGTTCTAGGGTATACCTGATCATGTCCTGGGGATTTATCCTCCTTTATGTATTTTAAGACATCCAACACCTCCTCCTCTGTAATATGGACATTTTTCAAGATGTCACCATCTATCTCCCCACATTTTATATCTTCCATGTCCTTCTCCACAGTAAACACTGACGCAAAATACTTGTTTAGTATCTCCCCCATCTCCTGATTCCACACAAAGGCTGCCTTGCTGATCTTTGAGGGGTCATGTTCTCTCCCTAGTTACCCTTTTGTCCTTAATGTATTTATAAAATCCCTTTGGATTTTCCCTAACCCTATTGCCAAAGCTATCTCATGTCCCCTTTTTGCTCTCCTGATTTCCCTCTTAAGTATATGCCTACTGTTTTTATCCTCTTCCAAGGATTCCCTTGATCTCTCCTGTCTATATCTGATATATGCTTCCTTCCTTTTCTCAATTCCTCGAGTCATCCAGCATTCCCTATACCTACTAGCCTTGCCTTTCACCCGAACAGGAATATACTGTCTCTGTTCTCTTGTTATCTAATTTCTGAAGGCTTTCCATTTTCCAGTCATCCCTTTCTGTGTGATGATTTGCCCCAATCAACTTTTGAAAGTTCTTGTCTAACACCATTAAAATTGGCTTTCCTTAAATTTAGAACTTTAACTTTTAGATTCTGTCTATCGTTTTAAAACGAAGAACTATGGTCGCTGGCCCCAAAGTGCTCCCCCACTGACACCTCAGTCACCTGCCCTGCCTTATTTCCAAGAGTAGGTCAGGTTTTCCACCTTCTCTAGTAGGTACATCCACATACGAAATCAGATAATTTAACAAATTCCTCTCCATCTGAACCCTTAACATTATGGCAGTCCAAGTCTACATTTGGAAAGTTAAAATCCCCTCTCATAACCACCCTATTATTCTTAAAGATAACTGAGGTTTCCTTACAATTTTATTTCTCTATTTCCACTGACTACTGGGGTCTATAATACAATCCCAATAAGGTGATCATTCCTTTTTTATTTCTCAGTTCCACCCAAATAACTTCCCTGGACTGTGTTCCCAGGTATATCCTCTCACAGTGCAGCCTTAATGCTATCCCTTAACAAAAATGCCACTCCCCCTTCTCTCTTGTCCCCCTTCTCTCTTGTCCCCCTTTCTATCCTTCCTGTCGCATTTGTATCCTGGATCATTAAGCTGCTAGCCCTGTCCATCCCTGAGCCACATTTCTGTAATTGCTATGATATCCCAGTCCCATGTTTCTAACCATGGCCTAAGTTCATCTGCCTTCCTTGTTCAGCCTCTTGCATTGAAATAAATGCAGATTAACTTAGAGTCATAGAGTCATTGAGACGTACAGCATGGAAACAGACCCTTCGGTCCAACCCGTCCATGCCAACCAGTTATCCCAGCCCAATCTAGTGCCACCTGCCAGCACCCGGCCCATATTCCTCCAAACCCTTCCTATTCATATACCCATCCAAATGCCTCTTAAATGTTGCAATTGTACCAGCCTCCACCACATCTTCTGGCAGCTCATTCCATACACGTACCACCCTCTGCGTGGAAAAAGTTGCCCTTTAGCTCTCTTTTATATCTTTCTCCACTCACCCTAAACCTATGCCCTCTAGTTCTGGA
>NC_057711.1:77376737-77409464 GCF_004010195.1 Chiloscyllium plagiosum | reverse complement strand
AGCTCAAAGCAATGGGAGTAATCTGGATATTACTACCCTTGAGGACCTCCTTTTTAAATTTCTGTCTAACTCTCTGCAATCTCCCTTCAGAGTCTCAACCTTTTCCCTTCCAATGTCGTTGGTTCCAATGTGGACAATGACCTCCTGCTGGCCCCTCTCTCCCGTGAGAACATTCTGCACCCTCTCTGAGACATCCTTGATCCTGGCACCAGGGAAACAACACACCGTTCTGCTTTTTCTCTGCTGGCCACAGAATCATCTATCTGTACCTCTGACTACAGAATCCCCTAACACAATTGATCTCTTGGAAGCCGGTGTACCCCTCGTTGCATTAGAGCCAGTCTCAATACCAGAATCTTGGCTGTTCGTGCTACGTTCCCCTGAGAATCCATCACACCCCACATTTTCCAAAACAACATACCTGTTTGAAATGGGTATATCCACAAAAGACTCCTGCCCTAGCTGCCTACCTCTCTTACCTTTCCTGGAGTTAAACCATCTATATGACTGTATCTGGGACTTTCTCCCCTTCCTTTAACTGCCATCCATCACATACTGTTGCTGTTGCAAATTCCTCATCACTTCTATCTGTCTCTCCAACTGATCCTCTCGATCTGATAAGATTCGCATCCAACAGCATTTAGGGCAGATATAATCCACAGTTACCCTTAAACTCTCTTTAAACTCCCACATCTGACAAGAAGTATATTTCACTGCAAAGACCATTTTTGCTCCTTCACAATCTACAGACCCAGAAAATAACACCGTCATATTCCTCTACAAACACTGCCCCAGGTTAAATTAATAGCTCTGGCTTATATTTTAAGTTTAATCAAGAGACTTATCTCCAAAAACATATAATCAAGAAAGAATCCACTATACTCAGTACTGCAGCCTTTCTTTTGGACAGACTTAAAACAACAATTAACACATCTGATTCTGTGCTGTGAACTTCACCCAACAGTTCCTCCAAATTTAGGTGTGAATTTTACTGTTTGTTAATTTTCCCAGATGTACTCTGATGTCCAGCGATATATGAATTCAAACAGCAAAGGCGGTAACTGTGCAGGTTCTCCCTCTCTCTTAGTCCTACCTTGTTCTCTGCTTTGTTCCAGCCTGCCCTGACTGTTTGACTTGCTCCTTTTCCCAACCATACCAGTTGTAGATTGATCTCTTTCCTCACTATCTCCCTGGGTCCCACCACCATCCTCCCCCGCCCCGCACCTTACTAGTGTAAATCCTCCCGAGCAGGTCTAGCGATTTCTCTCTGCCATTATATTAGTTCCTTTCCAATTTAGGTGCAATCCATCCTTCTTGTACGGGTCACTTCTACCCCAGAAGAGATTCCAAAAGATCCAAAAATATGAATCCTTCTCCGCTGCACCAGCTCCTCAGCCACGCAGTCATTTTCTCTGTCCACCTATTCCTCTCCTCACTAGCTCATAACACTGGGAGTAATCCAGATATCACTAGGCTCAAAGATCTTTTTAAATTCCTGCCTAACTTTCTCCCTTCAAAATCTCATCCTTTTCCCTTCCTATGTCGTTAGTTTCAGTGTGTACAACAACCTCTTGCTGGTTCCTCTCCGCTTTGAGAGCATTCTGCATCCTCTCTGAGATATCCTTGATCCTGGCACCAGAGAGGCAATACACATTCTGATTTCTCGCTGCCAGCTGCAGGAATGTCAGCATGTGCCTCTGGCTAGACACTACCCTATCACAATCAAACGCTTGGAACTTGACGTACCCCTCATTACATTCGAGCCATTCTCACTACCTGAAACTTGGCTGTTCATGCTACATTTCCCTGAGAGTCCATCACCCCCTACATTTTCTAAAACAGCATACTTATTTGAGATGGGGATAGCCACAGGAGACTTCTGCATGACCCGCCTTCCTCTCGCACCTTTCCTGGAGCCCATATACCTGACTGTATCTGCAAATTTTCTCCTTTCCTATAACTGCCATCCATCACAATCTCAACTCCTGTACATTCCTTATTGCCTGTAACTGCTGCTTCAACCGATCCACGTGAACTGATAGGATTTGCAACAAAAGGCACTCCCTGTAGACATAACCATCAGTAACATGGAACCTCTCCCTAATCTCCCACATCTGATAGGAAGAACACATCACTCTACTAAAGGCCACCTTTGCTCCTTCACAATCTACAGACCCAGAAAATAGCACAGTCTTATTGTTCTAAAAAACACTGCTCCAGGCTAACTTACTACTTCTGGTTTACATTTTCAAAATTTAATCAAGAGACAGGTCTCAATAAAACATATAATCAAGAAAGAACCCATTCTACTCATTATTATAGATTTACAGCAAGGTTATATTTAAAAACTATGCTCTTATCTGCTGCTGTGCCACACAATTTCCTCCAAGGTCAGCTGTGAATTTCGCTATTTGTTAATTTTTCCTAAATGCACTCCGATGTCCAGAAATACTTGAACTCAAACAGCAAATTCAATAACTGGGCAGATTCACTTACAGCAGTGTAAGTTTCTTTCTCTGACCATGTGGTCACTATCTTTGTCTGTCTTCTACAGGGAGAGTGTAAATAGGGGTCAGTTTAGCTCAGTTGGTTGGATGGTTGATTCACTCAATTCCCTTACTGGCTGAGGCTACCATGAAGAACTCTTCTTCTCAACTTCTCCCCTCTTCTGAGGTGTGGTGGCCCTCAGGTTAAATCATCATCAATTGCTCTTTCTAATGAGAGAGCAGCTCTACAGTCTGGTAAAACTATGGTATATGTGTCGTGTAAAGGACTACTTTGGGTGTCAGTAAGATGTACTGTTTGGACTTGAGGGCAGGGAGGAAGGCTAGTGACAAAATTCAATGTGTTGGGTTCCCACATGTGAGTAAGGGGATAGGTGGAAATGGCCTGTCAGGGTATTGCTCAATAAAGGGGGATGTGGATACTGGAAAGAAGATATGCCTGGTGACCAGGCAGAGCCCAGTGCTGATGTATCCACTGTGTTCTGCGATCCCTGTCACTACTTGTTGTTTATTGATGATTACTGTCACTGAAAAATGGCTGGGATAAAGTCCAGTTTCGGCAGAGTAAGTGTCAGCTTGATGAGCAAAAAGACAGGATCCACAGCTGCTGGGCACTAGGACATTGAAAGGACAAACAGAGGAAACATGTGTTTGCAAATTGCACTTGCATTTAATTTGCAATAATTTAATCATCCACTTGCAATGCCAGCAACTAGAATGCATTTAGGATTCAAATGCTGATCAAATTTGATTTGCCCTATGTCATTGGCACCTCAAAGA
Source organism: Chiloscyllium plagiosum (assembly GCF_004010195.1). Lineage (NCBI taxonomy): Eukaryota > Metazoa > Chordata > Chondrichthyes > Orectolobiformes > Hemiscylliidae > Chiloscyllium > Chiloscyllium plagiosum. The sequence continues at coordinate 77,406,180 of NC_057711.1, read as the reverse complement.
TGCAGATATTAGGCAAGACTTAAAGAGAGTTGAACGGAAGTTGAAAATAACATGGAATTTTTGACACTTGCAAGGGTTCTACCTTGTAGTATTATGGTAGACTCTACTGATTGCAATGAGAGGTTTCATGGTTGATGTGAATCTGGAGTGGGAGGGGTTCAGAGCACAGCAGGTACTGCCATTTTGTTGACATGCTACTCAGCTGACACAGGACCTTGGTTGGTGCACACACTGATGCTGAAGCTGAATGGAATGCTATTTCTGAATTCACCCATAATCATGATTTCTCTTAGTTTTTCAAAATATTCCTCTAACCTCAGTGATTGAAACCACTGATCCAACAGCATTTTTTCTTATCTTGCAAATTTCACAAGTGTTGGATTATTCAACAGCAACAATCAGGGCTAAATCTTACCAGAAATTTGCCACATTTCATTTTCACGGTTTCATGAAGGATTTCCCACAGCAATCTCAAGTGATCATCCCATTGTCACCTCATTAATTACATACCACGGCTCAATGGTGCCCCTTGTCCAATGTTTGCCCAAACCTCCCACTCACTATAGGCAGAAGTACTCACCTCTAACAAGATATCCCAGGATGTCAACACCACTTTTAAAAGGCTATTGTGGACATGTCATGAGCTGTCAAAAAGAGCTGCTACAGTTGAGTCATGTGTGAAATGACAGATAAACTGGCATCCCAATTTGTGGATACAGCTCCAGGGGTCTTGGCACTTTGTCCAGGATGGGCAGTAAATCCATTACACAGACCCTGCCAGCCTGGTCTTAGGTTGCTACGAGGCCAATGTGATGCCCACAGCCCAGTGAAATGGCCAGGAATTCTGAAACAATGCCAAAGATCTTCTCTCAGTTACCTCACAGTCACTCTTTCTCTGTGACTGCACACAACACATTACCTTTCCCCTCACTTATTCCAGCACTAATAGTTGGGTTAGACACTCCCACCTCACACAAAGGAAGTAACAGCAAGGCTGCTTCTTGTACCCTCACCAGCTCAGATACTGATACCTGACTGGATATTTTATCTAGATTTAGGAATATCTGTTGGCGATCACAGCACTGCCAATTCTCCATAGCTGGTAAAGGAAAAAGCCACCCAGGTCACTAGCACTCAGTGGATTGCCAGAAACCAAACACCTGCTCATCTCCAGACAAGAGAGGACCCTGTGGTGTTGACAAATAGGAATGTCATACAAATGCAAAAGCAATCACAGGAGCAGCAGGCAGGTAGGCTGAGGGCACCAGACAACCAGACACAAATGTTGCAGGACTGCAGTAACGCAGTTGGGATGCTGCTACCTCTGTCAGGCTGCCTCCATCTCCAGGTTGGCTGTTGCCATGGAGAGCCAAATCCAGCAATCTCAGGGCCTGTTCATAATGTATAAAGATCTGCAATCCATTGCTCCAGCTATAGGTGCTCAGTACCAAAAGCAAGGTGACAAGGCAATGAGGGACCTTGAGCTTATTCCAGACACTCCATCCTCATAAGTAAACTGGATGATACCAATAAATACACAGTCAGAGGAGACCAACAAATCAGGTTCCACATGGTAGGCTGCTCTAGAAGGTTAGATCGCATGGAATCCAGGGAGAACTGGCACATTAGATACACAATTGGCTTGATGGTAGGAAGCAGATGGTAATAGTGGAAGGATGCTTGTCGGACTGGAGGGCTGTGACTGGTGGAGTGCCTCAGGGGTCTGTGCTGAGCCCATTGCTGTTTGTTATCCATATCAATGATTTGGATGGTTAGTAAGTTTGCAGATGACACTAAAATAGGAAGTATTGTAGACATTGGGGAAGGTTATCAAAAATTGCAGCAGGACCTTGATCAGCTGGGGAAGTAGGCTGAGAAATGGCAAATGGAGTTTAATATAGGTGAGGCCTTGCATTTTGGAAGTCAAAGTAGGAGTTTCATGATGAATGGTAGGGTCTTAAGGAGTGTACTGAAACAAAGGGACCTTGGAGTTCAAGTGCATAGTTCTCTAAAGGTGGAGTCAGAAGTAGACAGGACAGTGAAGAAGGCTTTTGACACACTGGCCTGCATTAGTCAGGGCAATGAGTGTAGAAATTGGAAAGTTATGTTGCAGTTGTACTGGACGTTGGTAAGGCCACACTTGGAGTATTGTGTTCAGTTTTGGTCACCTTGTTACAGGAAGGATGTTATTAAACTGGAAAGAATGCAAAAGAAATTTACAAGGATGTTGCCAGGACTCAGGGGACTGAGTTATAGGGAGAGGTTGGACAAGTTAGGACTTTTATCTCTAGAGCACAGGAGACTGAGGAGGAATCTTATAGAAGTGTATAAGATCATGAGAGGCATATGTAGGGTGAACACGCTCAGTCGTTTTCCCAGGGTCGGGGAATCAAGGACTAGAGGGCATTAGTTTAAGATAAGAGGGAAAAGAATAAAAGGAACCTGAGGGGCAACTTTTTCACACAGAGGGTGGTATGCATAGGGAATGAGCTGCCGGCAGAAATGGTTGAGGCAGGTACATTAACACCATTTTAAAAGCATTTGGACAAATACATGGATCGGTAAGGTTTAGAAGGATATGGGCCAAGTGCAGGGAAATGGAGTTAGCATGAATGGACAGTTTGGTCGGCATGGATCAGTTTGGGCCAAAGGGCCTGTCTCCACGCTGTAGGACTCTATGACTCTCTCAGTCTCTATGACATAGGTCCCAGAATTCTCTTCTCAGGATACTCTTTCAGTGGCTGGGCATTCATCTCCACCCTATCTGCCGTCCTCAGCCGTGTGGGAGTTCCAGCCAAGGAGGCCTTGATAGGATTAGGGTTAGGCCTCTCAGCACTCAGCATGACTGGGCCCTGTAGCCACTAGCCCCTCTGAGATCACCTGATCAAACCTGCAAGGTCAAAAGTCTCTACTATAGGCCAAGCTCCTGCCAATCAGCTGCAAAGCCTAGAACTGTGATGAGACTTGTGGAAGTGGGGGAGAAAAACCTTCTGAGGACATACATGTGGCACGAGTAACATGCCAACATAAGTAAGTTATCACATTTGTAAATATATGTTCAACTTTTTTTCATCAGCTGCGTGTGTGAATATCTGTCTAGCTGCAACTAAAACATTGAAGATTTACAGCCTAGCTATCCTGAGCACTACACAATGTTTTATGGTAAAGGTGTGAAGTAAGCAGCTCCCGAACCATGCGAAGGCTATGGGTACATGGCAGTTGTTTGCTACTTTAGCAAGAAAGATCAATCTATCCAGCAATAGCAATGTATTGTATTGCTATTGTATCACAGCCATTAGGGGTCTGATTCAAATATTGCATGAAATGGTCAGAAGTGTTTGGGGAAAGGATTTGGACTGCCATCAGTAAACATTCCCTTCCTGGTGACCCACCCTGTTAGCTAAAGAAAATTCTATAACTAAAGACATGGCTGCTATTGGGGCAAAGGAAGTCAGTGATACACAAAAGATTAAAATTTGACATCAACAAAGAACATCCCAATATTAAACAAAAGTACATGGTCACTCTATATAAGAAAGATCAGCTAATTTGCAGTTTCGATGCATTGACAAAAAAACAGTGCCCTCTGAGCCTTGGTGCCAGTGCTCTTTCAGGTGCTGGAGTTTGGAAGGGATGGTTGCAATGTCGCCCACTGATGGACAAGAGGCTGAATGAAAGGGAAGGGGACAGTGCACCAAATACCTGCCACCTCCCTGACTGACCTAGCTACTGTTCATCTTAAAGGTCCATCTGTGCATTCAGGGTTGGCACGGTAGCTCAGTATTTGGCACTGCTTCCTCACAGCACCAGGGACCGGCTTCGATTCCGCCCTCGGGTGAGTCTCTGTGCAGGATTTGCACGTTCTCTCTGTGTCTGCGTGGGTTTCCTCCGGGTGCACCGGTTTCCTCCCACAGTCCAAAGATGTGCAGGTCAGGTAAATTCGCCTTGCTAAATTGCCCAGTGTTAGGTGCATTAGTCTGGGGGAAATGGATCTGGGTGGGTCACTCTTTGCAGGGTCAGTGTGGACTTGTTAGGCTGAAGGGCCTGTTTCCACACTGTCGGAAATCCAATGTAATCTAATCTAATCAATAGGCTTTGAACTTCCCAAATTCTCAACCAATAAATCTATCTAACTTTTCACCTGCCCACTTTAGCATGCCTCCCCCTACCACCAGGCTTTTGAAATAAACATAGTCTATTAGCCCTCCCCCCATTGAAGCTAGATAGCTGCTCACAGTCAATTGCCTCTTCCTGCATTACCCATTTACCTTCCGTATCTTGTTGCCTCCCGAATACATACTGAGTTGCATCCATTTCACCCAGTATTCTGCTTCCAATCCCAATGATTAAGAACTGAACCCCCTAACAGCAGCACTAATAATGCCCCTTTGATTGTTAGTCCATGGAACCTGACCCCCATCCCAGTACTGAACATGTATTCCTGATGAAGGGCTTTTGCCCGAAACGTCAATTTTACTCTCCTCGGATGCTGCCTGAACTGCTATGCTTTTCCAGCATCACTCTAATCTAGACTCTGGTTTCCAGCATCTGCAGTCAGTGATTTTACCCAATACTGAACATGACACACCTCCTTGCATGGTTTAGCCAGACAACACTGAATGATGCTCGCTGACTACCTTCCCGTGATACCCTGGACTAGTTGCACTGTACTCACAGTGGCTCTGGAGTGTAGAGGTACAGACCACTGACCCTGACCATCCCGACCAACTGGCTGAATGTGGCCAAGCCCTTTCAGAGGCTGCCATTGACTTACAGCGCTGGAACACTCTTGACTGAAGGGTGTCTCCCTGGATTTGATTGGGCACCAGTATCTTTATACTTTTGGTAGATAGTTATTTTCTTGAAGCACATGCAGTGTCTTTGGTACATACACAGCTGGCACATGTATTTCATGTACCATGCACCATGCCGTACAGCAATGTGTCTATCCCCTTGGCAACCATGATAATCTGCCTGACATCCATTTGTGCTAAACTGCAAAACAACACAATGTATTTTGAACTTTTAAGATCAGACTCAGGGGCTAAAGTGCAAAAAGGCAAGCCCAAGGCAAGATAGTGATGTTTAGAGGATCAAGGGGAGGCACAAAGAGAATAAGCATTACGTTTGAGCTAGCAGCCCTAAGATGCAGCCTGATCCAATCTTGAACTGGTTGTCTGTCCCTGCACACAGTTACCTTGCAGAAGCATTCCAATGAGAAGTGCCAGTGCTGAGAACTGCAACATTAAAGTGCAGAAGCATTGTATAAGTGAATTGGAGATGAGCCATGTTGAGGTGGAGAGGGTGGCACATCTTGTATGCCAAAGTTCATGGAAATAATGTGCGTGCAGTCACTGACCAATAGTGTGCCAGGTGTCCAAGATGGACAGGAGCGAGCAGCAAGCTGGGGTCACCAGGTACTTGCTCCGATTTTCATATCAGGAATTGTCAGTTTGGTTTCTATCTGATGTGTGGAAAAGTGAGATAGTGCATAACAGTGAATTGTTATTAAGTGATAATGAGCAATAATCCCTGTTAATATGCCTCTCGCCCTGCACTAACGAGACCTTCATCTCAAAGTCCAGGACTTAGCAGGAAAATGCGATACTTCTACCTTGAGGGCAAGAGGGGCCTGAATATCTCAACCGATTTTTCAAATTTCTTACCATAGCACAGAGGGACGAGGAAGATTTTCACTGTATTTTACTGTAAAATGCAAATGACAGTAAATAAATAAATCACACAAATTGGTCTTCTGGCAAACTGGTATACATATTCATAGCAGGACCTGTCAAAACACCTGTAATATTAAGGTTCAAACATCTTTTGGTCACTTTGTCTTGAGATTAGATTCCCTACAGTATGGAAACAGGCCCTTTGGCCCAACAAAATTTAGGTGGAATTTAGGTGATAAATGCAGAATTCTAGTTAAATAAAAGCCCTTGTGAGAGACAGATTTTCTTTTACCTTATTCTAAGCTTCTCTCTTCAAGTCTTGTTGTTTGACTTCTGTCCTTGAAGATCAAACTTTCATAGAATCATAGTGTTTAAAAGAGTCCCTTTGGCCCATCAAAGTCTGTGCCGCCAAAGTTACTCTAAATCTATACTAGTTCCACATTCCATCACTAGACCATAGCCTTGAATGTTATGACATTTCATGTGCTCAGCAAAGTACTTTTTAAATATTGCGAGGTTACCTCTTCAACTACCCTCCTAGGCAGTGCATGCCAAACACCCACTGTCTACTGGAGGAAAATTTTTTCTTAAATCCCTCTAAATCTCCTAGCTTTCACCTTAAAATTATGCCTCCTTTCGTAATTCTGTTTAAATTCTTATTGCCAATTTCCCAAAGTCAAATTTTTCTGTTTATAACGGAATATTAACTAACTTTAGCTATGATAGGATCACATCATGATTTCTACCTTCATTTTTTTCAGCTGGCTTTCTCAGTATAGGTTTAGTTGAAGATTTCAAATAATGCTAAACTATATATCATAGAACATAGAACATTACAGCGCAGTACAGGCCCTTCGGCCCTCAATGTTGCGCCGACTTGTCATACCAATCTGAAGCCCATCTAACCTACACTATTCCATATACTTCCATATGCTTGTCTAATGACAACTTAAATGTACTTAAAGTTGGCGAATCTACTACCGCTGCAGGCAAAGCATTCCATACCCTTAATACTCTCTGAGTAAAGAAACTACCTCTGACATCTTCGAGGAGAAAGTGAGGACTGCAGATGCTGGAGATCAGAGCTGAAAATGTGTTGCTGGAAAAGCGCAGCAGGTCAGGCAGCATCCAAGGAACAGGAGAATCGACGTTTCGGGCATAAGCCCTTCTTCAGGAAGTGTGAAGAAGGGCTTATGCCCGAAACGTCGATTCTCCTGTTCCTTGGATGCTGCCTGACCTGCTGCGCTTTTCCAGCAACACATTTTTACCTCTGACATCTGTCCTATATCTATCATCCCTCAATTTAAAGCTATGGCCCCTCATGGAAAAGGCTCTCCCTGTCCACCATATCTAACCCTCTGATTATCTTATATGTCTCTATTAAGTCACCTCTCAACCTTCTTCTCTCTAATGAAAACAACCTCAAGTCCCTGAGCCTTTCCTCATAAGATCTTCCCTCCATACCAGGCAAAGCTGCAGCATAACCTCCTGGTTCCGGAACTCAATCCGTCTATTAATAAAAGCTAAAACACTGTATGCCTTCTTAACAACCCTGTCAACCTGGGTGGCAACTTTTAAGGACACCGAGATGTCTCTACTCATCTACACTACCAAGAATCTTACCATTAACCCAGTACTTTGCATTCCGGTTACTCCGACCAAAGTGAATCACCTCACACTTGTCCGCATTAAACTCCATTTGCCACCTCTGCAGCTTATCTATGTCTCTGTAACCTGCAACACCCTTCGTCACTATCCACAACTCCACCGACCTTAGTGTCGTCTGCAAATTTACTAACACACCCTTCTACACCCTCATACAGGTCGTTTATAAAAATGACGAACAGCAGTGGACACTGACCCTTTCGATACACCACTGGTAACTGGACTCCAGGATGAACATTTCCCATCAACCACCACTCTCTGTCTTCTTTCAGCAAGCCAATTACTGATCCAAACTGCTATATCTCCCACAATCCCATTCCTCCGCATTTTGTACAATAGCCTATCGAACGCCTTGCTACAATCCATATACACCACATCAACCGGTTTACTCTCATCTACCTGTTTGGTCACGTTCTCAAAGAACTCAATAAGGGTGAGACCTACCGTTCACAAAACTGTGCTGACTATCCCTAATCAAATTATTCTTCTCTAGATGATTATAAATCCTATCTCTTATAACCTTTTCCAATACTTTACCAACAACTGAAGTAAGGCTCACTGGTCTATAATCAGGATTGTCTCTACCCCCCTTCTTGAACAGGGGAACTACATTTGCTATCCTCTAGTTTTCTGGCACTATTCCTGTAGACAATGACATTTAAAGATTAATGTCAAAGGCTCAGGAATCTCCTCCCTGGCTTCCCAGAGGATCCTAGGATATCCTACTCCCAGAAAAGTCTTCGTAATATTCAAAACCATTTTGACAATCCAATCCATGCAACAAACTTCACCATAACACTCATGTTTTATGTCCAGTAATTCTGCATATGTTTCTTTTTTTAAAAAAGCCTCAAATCCCTCTTAAATTCAATGAAGTCTTATGTCAGCAAGATTTGTTCTAGTCTTGGCTGATAGTACCACTTGAAAAATCAGGCACCAAAATCAAATCTGGCTTGATTTATCATATGTTTTGTTTAGTTAGTTTATGTGGTCTACGGACACTGAAATATATTCAGTTAAGGCTTCAGAGTTCTTGTGCATCAAAGCACAAATTTATTACACAAAAGAAACAAAAGCAACAAACCAACCATATATTAGATATGAAAGATATTAACTCAATTACTAATACAAAATTCCACCGTCCACTGCAGAAATTTGGATCTACAGAAATTATACTCCAGTGTCAACTCCATAAATTTCTACTTAACTAACCCCTTCAAGTTTCTTGTTTTAAGCTGTAGAGACAATTTTATGAATCCTCTCCAGATCTGATGGCATGAACCTTTCAGTGTTATTATGACCTAAGTTTTTCAATTCTAATGACTTAATTCTATCACAAGCTCTCTTTGCTTAAAAACTTCATAAAGTAGAAAGGCTGCAGTGACTGGTTTTGTCTGAACTAAACTGAATTAAAATCTGCCAGGAGGCAAAGCAAAACTCAAGTCTTTACTATTCTCTCCTGAAACTCTGTTGTTTACTGAAATGAACTTACAACAAAAGTAATGACTTAACATGTTTATGCTGCATCGTAAACACAGAAGTTAAAATGATTTTGTTCCATTAACACTCCAGGTGTTCTCCCAAGATGTTGGTGGCAGTCACATGTCTTCTTGGAACTGGTAACCATTTAGAAAAGACTTCCTGCTCTTTATAACAACCTCAACAACAATAACCTACATCTATCGGCCTCTAGTTTCAATATAATCAAAATTCCAGAAATGATAACAATACAATTGCAAAAATTCCAGAAGAAGACCTTCTAAGAAATTTTAAAGGTTAGAAAATGTCGACAAGTTCTGAAATGTTGGCTAGTCAATCGACAATCTTCACAAAGGAATTCCAGATTTCTAACTCAATCTTTGTACAAAATTAGACTCCATCTCAAAAGTAAGGGTATTGATAAATTGGTTTTCCTCATTTGCTTTGTTCCCAAGTTATTGATAGTTGAATAATTATCATTTTCAATTCAGCATGTTCATCAGCATGCCGATATTGCACATGTCCAACCCCCTGCAACCTAGAGTGTGAAATTAACTCTACTACTGCTTTATCTTTACAATAATGTTGATGCAGTCTTTACAAAGTCAGAGCCCACAAACTGAAGGATTGAAGAAAATTTGCCACCACTGTTTAAGAAAAGGAAAAAGTTAAATCACTTATGGACAGGCAGTAAGAATAGGGAGATAGATTTATTTTAAAATCTGTAAGTCCATCCATAACACCAGAAAAAACTTGATTTTACCTTCTGGCGAAGATTCTGAAACACAACTCCCTTATCTTTTCAGCCCGTTCCTGCTCTGTCCATCTTCCCAGTGGTGACTCTTCTGATATGCTCTCCTTCACACTACATAGTTCCTGAAAGTAACCATGTTCTATACCTTCATCTTCCACCAGAATGATCTGGGGGCTCTTGCTCTTTTCCTGGTTAGAGGTCCACTCAGTTTCCATTGACCACAATCCTGCACTACTTGACTGCATTTGCTCTCTCACTGACCAATTTCTCCAAGTCATTTCACTTATAGGGGGATGTTTTATATGAATTGCCCTCATTTTGCCGCATTATATTCCAACCTTTAATTGTATTTAGTATTATAGGGTTTTTACAGTGATCTGTGATGATTTTCCTCTTGTCTGAAAATAAGAGGTTAATAAGTGGGCATTTTACTTGAGAAGCCTCAATGTCCAGCCAGATTGATTGCGGGTCAGACAAGATCCAATCGGCTATGTAGCTTAATAGGGAATTTAACTGATATTTCCTAGAATCTGGAAATTCCAGTCCTCGCCTTGCCTGTGGAAGCTGTAGCTTCTTCAGCTTAATGAGGGGCCGTCTATGGTTCCAGATGAAGGAACCCAGCCAGCCATACAATCTGCATAGTGCCAACCTCGGCAGCATCACCGGAAGCATTCTCATAGGGTATAGGAGACGGGGCAGGACATTCATTTTAATTAGTGCTATTCTGTCTAACCAGGAAATTGGAAGGTCTCCCCATCGCTGGAGGTCCTGCCTTATCCTCTCCAGTAAATGCACAAAGTTAGCCTTGTATAGCTGGCCAAATACCGGGGTGATAAAAATGCCTGAATATAAAAAACCCTCCAGGGTCCACCGAAAGGGAAAGTGGGATCCATCCAATAGGTGGGATATGCTAGCAAGGCTGCCCATTGGCATAGCCTCCGATTTTGAAAAATTAATTTTATAGCCTGAAAATGCACTAAATATATTAATACTTGGATTAAGCGAGGCACGGACATTAGGGGATTACTGAGAAATCATCTGCATAAAGGGTAATTTTATGTTTACCTATACCAATCCTCGGGGCCATTATATTAGGGTCAGCCCATATAGCTTCTGCTAGTGGCTCAATTATTAGCGTAAATAGCAATGGTGAGAGCGGACATCCCTGACGGCAGCCCCTACCCACACTGAAGCTAATCCATTGGTAATCACAACTGCTTTGGGATCATTACCCATTTGGTAAACACCTTTCCAATGCCAAACCTTTCCAATGTATAAAACAGATATGACCATTCAACCCTGTCGAATGCCTATTCCGCATCTAATGAGACTACTACTCCTGGTATCTTTCCCTGATGGCAGGCTTGAATCACATTCAAAACCCTTCTAACATTATTGGATGATCTACGACCCTTAATAAACCCTGCCTGATCCTCATTTATGATGTATGGCAATATGCTTTCTAGCCTCAATGCTAACGTTTTAGAAAGGATTTTAAAATCTACATTTAGTAAGGATATTGGTCTGTATGACACGCAATCTTCCGGGTCCTTTTCTTTTTTGAGAATAAGAGAGATAGTCACCTCTTTCAGTGAAGGCGGGAGACAGCCCTGACAGTATGAGTAGTTATACATGTCCGTAAGTGGACCAGCCAATATTCCTGTAAATTCTTTATAGAATTCAGCTTGAAAGCCATCTGGGCCAGGTGCCTTAATGCTCTGAAGTTGCCTGATTGCATCAAGTATTTCTTGGCTTGTTAGGGGAACATTCAGGACCGATACCTGTTCTGGGGTTAGGTCCGGAAAGGTCAAGTTTTTAAAAAATGACTGCATCCTCCTAGTTCTATCTTCGTAATCCTGCAATTTATATAAATCAGAGTAAAATTTTCTAAAGATTGCATTAATCCATTTATGATCATGAGTCAGAGTACCCGCACTTTCCTTGATAGATGTGATAGTTTGAGAGGCCTTCTTTTTCTTTGCGAGAAATGCTAAGTATCCACCAGGTTTATTGCCAAATTCATATAACTTTTGTTTTGCAAATAATATTTCCCTCTTAGCCGTTTGGGTAAGCGTGGTCTTCAGAGCTGTCCTAAGGGCCGTAATTCTTTGTAATTTGACAATAGAAGGTCTGTCAGCATATGCTGTTTCAGCCGCTTTTAAGCGAGCTTTGAGCAGACGCTGTTGTTCTCCCTTTATTTTTTTCTGGGTCGCTGAGTATGAAATAATCAAACCTCATGCGTAAGCTTTGATGGTCTCCCACATCATTGATGGGTTGCTAGCCGTACCTGAATTAATTACCAAAAATGTTTTAAATTCTTGAGAGAAGTACTTGATAAATTTACTATCTTTTGTCAGGAAGGAATCCATACGCCAATGTCGGGCGGATGTCTCATTGTTCCTCGCCTTGATTTCCATATATACAGCAGCACGATCAGAAATTGTTATACTACCTATTTTACAGGATGATATGGAATTAAAAAAAATTGAGGGGGCAAAAAAACATATTGATTCTGGTGTGACATTTATGTGGATTGGAGTAAAAAGAAAAATCTCTGCCCTCTGGGTGAAGGCAACTCCATTAATCCTAATTCTGTGTTCAAATCCACCAATTGTCTGGATCTGGGGGATACTCCTGCAGTACCTTGGGAATCCTATCGAATTCCGGATCCATAATACAATTAAAATCTCCCCCTATAATTGTATGACGAGAACCAAGAGCCATCAATTTTGAGAAGGCTTCCGTTATAAATTTAAAAGGATGTGCCGGGGGGTAATACAGATTTAAGATCCCATATTCCTCTCCATTTATAAGGGCTTTAATCAGAATATATCGTCCAGATTCGTCTTTTATCTGATTTAGGATTTTGAAAGGGAGATTCTTCCGAATAAGAATAACAACTCCCCTACTTTTTGAGCTGAAGGAAGAAAAAAAGTCCTGATCAAATCCACCCTGTCATAATTTCAAGTGTTCTTTATCCAATAAGTGTGTCTCATGTAGGAGAGCTATATCAACCCTTTCTTTCTTGAGGTTTGATAATATTTTCTTCCTTTTGATTGATGAATTACTCCCCTTGATATTCCAGGTGCACCACTTAATCGACTGATTAACCATAATCGTCCGGGCAAGTCTGAGACCCCTCAGGAAAACAAACCCTATCCAAAACATCCCGAGCATAGAGCATATAAAATTCACAAAAATAAAGGCTCTTTAATACACTCACATCAATATAATAAAAAACTATTCTAAAAAAAAGTATTTAAATGGAGATTTTCCACCTTGTTCCCGGGGGCATCACTTCCTTTCCAAAAGCTCATCATATCCTCTCCCAACCAGTGCCCCACCCTTGACCCAGGCACCCCACGATAGGATAAAGAAAATTCAAATATACTACAGAGCTAGAGTTAGCAGTTAATACCCTACCCAACCCTACCCCCCCCATCCACACCAACATCTGGATATACTTGGTAATGTTAATACCATATATGAACATATATAACTATAAAATTACAGTCTCAACAAATAATAATTAAAGATAGTAATACAAAATAACAGTGGGAAAACAACCCCGCTCCTAAAGACAGATAAAATAAGATAAGGTAACCATCTCCCCCCACCTACATTGTCTAGACCCCCCGGCCTATATATACACAAAAAAAAGGGGGCAGAAAAATCACTAAGTGAAGAACAAATAAATAAACCTCTCTCCCCACCCTCCGAGGATAATATTAAACAGTAAGGTAATGAAAGGGAAAAAAAAGGGGGTAAACTGGGGTGGGGGGAGGGCAAAACAACATCATTCACCACTCAAATTAACTCTTACAATTTATCTAAGAGAGTCCAAAAATTCTTTGGCCTTCTCCGGCGATCCGACGTTGTACACAGACCCTTCATGGCTAAAGTGTAGCGTCGCTGGGTAGCACAAGGAGTACTGAATGTTTAAGTCCCTTAAACGCTTCTTCGCTTCATCAAATGCCTTCCTCTTTCAGACCAAAGCTGGGGAAAAGTCCTAAAATAACATGATCTTGGATCCTTTATAAATCATGGCTTGGGGATCTTTCCCAAGATTTCTGGAAGCTTCTAAGAGTATCTGCCTCTCCTTGTAGTTCTGCAGCCGGAACAGGACCAGGCGGGGGCGCTGGTTTGAGCCAGGCCCGCATATTGCAATCTGGTAGGCCCATTCCACCCTTACCTGGCCTGATCCAGCCTCCAGATTTAACAGCTGTGGAAGCCACTGCACGAGGAAAACTGTAAGCTGGCTTTCCTCTTCCCGTTCGCGAAGGCCCAGCAAACAAATATTTTTTCGACAACCTCGATTCTCAAGGTCGTCGATGTGATTTTATAAGGTCTGGACTCGCTGTTCGAGAGTCCGGACCCGACCCATGACTGATTCTGCTGCAGTCTCAGAGGTTGCGGCCTTTATCTCCTCCCCTCCGACTCGGCGCTCAATTTCCTCGATGCATTGGTTGTACTTTTGTAGCGCGGCCGAGAGTGAATTCCATCTGCTCCGGGACTCATTGATGAAGGTGCGATCTTTGCGTCAAGTTTGGAGATTATTTCCACGAGGTTCGCCGCCGTAGGTAAGTCCCCTGGGATGGCTGCGGACGCCTATGTTGCAACTGGGGAGGGTGAGGGAGGGGTTCCTGCCTGCTGAGAACTGAGGGCTCCTTTCCCTTTTGTCATTGTTACAGGAGACTATACTGTTTAAATTTAGTACTGAGCAACTAATTACATTAAGTAAAAACTATTTTAAATGATTTGGTAAGTGTGGTGGAGGCAGGTGGCCCACTTTGCCCAAGTCTTGGGAGGAGCACTATAGACTCAGACTTGCCGGGTCGCCGCCATCTTGTCTTTATTGGTCAATGCATTGAGTATAGGAGTTGGGAGGTCATGTTACGACTGTACAGGACATTGGTTCCCCCTCCACCCTCCCCACCACGTGCGTACATACACACTCACTAGATTCCACGGCCCCAGGGAGTTGCCTCCCAGTGTTGACCTTGTCAAATTCTCTCTCAGTCTTGGCCATTACTGATTTTTCTGAAGACAGACTGTGCTGTCACATTGACATTCATCGAGGAGGCTGGCCATTCATCTCAGATATGTTGACAAACCAAACCTTGATTTGCTTAACTCGTTACAAAGTTTCCACATGAACCATTAAAATACTGCATGCAATTCTGATCTCTTTGCTATAGGAAGGACGTTGTGAATCTGGAAAGGGTGCAGAAAAGATTCACAAGGATATTGCCAAAGTTGGGGGCTTTCAGTTATAGGAAGAGGCTGAATAGTCTGGGGCTGTTTTCCCTGCAGTCTCAGAGGTTGAGGGCCAACCTTATAGTGGTTTATAAAGTCATGAGAGGCATGAATAGGGTAAATAGGCAAAGTCTTTTACCAGAGTCCAAAACTTAGAGGGCATAAGTTTAGGGTGAGAGGGGAAAGATATGAAAAGGATCTGTGTGGCAGATGATGTGTGTATGGAATGAGCTGCCAGAGGATGATGTGTGTATGGAATGAGCCCAGAGGAAGGGGTGGAGGCTGGAAAAATTACAACATTTAAAAGGCATCTGTATGAGTATCTGTAGGAAGGGTTTAGATGGTTATGGGCCTTATGCTGACAAATAGGACGAGATTTATTTGGGATGTATAGTTGGCATGGACGAGTTGGACCAAAGGGAATGTTTCTGTACTGTATATCTCTATGACTCGAATAGGATATGGGCAAGGTGACATCATACTAGCTGTGGTACCCCTACACCAAGCTTGGCTAATAGGCTAGTGGCCACAACAGTGGCTTTCAGTGAAGGGGAAGTCCCCTGTGATAACAGCATAATTTTTTTTGTAAACCTTGCCGTCAGACTGCTGTCAGGTATTGTCTTTCACGAAGCTCCCATTTTGGATGGTGGGGTAATTATGCTTTTTTGCTGCAAGGCATCCTATTTTTTTTGCCAACCTTGTGAGACTTAACTCAGTTGGATTTCAGTACATTCCCTGACAACTAATTGACCACCCATATAAAAATTGCATTGGGCATCTAATGCAAGAAAGTGCGGTTGGGACTCTGAAATTCAGGGATCATTGAGATCCAGACCCCAAACAGAAAATACATGCCCATCATTAAGTTTCTCTAGATACAGATACTTCTTAACTGGCTTAGTATTTCCAGCATTTTTAACTTGTATGTAATTTTTTATCAACCTTTTCAGAGATGTTATCATGCATCTCTGGAGCGAATGCGACTTGAATGCACACATTTAGTCCAGAGGTAGGGACATTACCATGGCACCATAAGAGCCCCATCTTCAGCTTGTATCTCAGTTGGAGACATGTTCTTCAGTTGTTTGCCAAATTGAGTATTGGCAACTCAGGAATTCCACATCCTGCAGGATCTGTCTTCCACAGTCAATTCCTGTGCTACTATTCTTACTTAACATATTAAAGTATATTAATTTTTAGAAGTGACTTTTCTGTCTTATTATTTCGATCCTCCTTCCTTATTTACTCAAGCTTCTCCAGTCAATTTTCTATTTTTGAAATACCATTCACATTCTTTTCCAACCTTGATCACTCTAAATGTAAGAAGCACTTCTGATACAAATAGCAAATTTACAAATATACTGCTAAAACAAAACTCCTAACTCATTATCTTAAACATTGAACTAGGTCTTTGCAACCAGATAATATTTAACAAATTCAGTACTTATAAAGCACAAGACAGAAATTATCAATTGATTTATTATTACTGGACAACTCTGAAATTCTAGTGTAGGTATTGGCACATCAGAGAGTTCAAAATGATCAAAATCTTGACATCTGAAGTGCATGGGCAATTCAAATAATATTTACTGATGTGTAATTGCAGGTTAAATTTATACTGTAATCAATATATATTTGGTTAAATTTACTGCAGGTTCATGATATTTGCTGACATTTATGTGTTTGCACCTTCAGAGACTTGATACAATTAGGTAAGAAAAAACCCTAAACATACCAGGGCAAATCCAACTAAGAACATGTTATATGATGATTTTCATGGGATTATAGCACCAAGATGTATTTATTGCTTTGAGTGTATGTTGATTTGATCATCTTAATTATGTAATAGACTATTTAATGTTTTTAGTATAATATTGCTAGTAAGTTAAATCTCCATTGCTTCACTATTGTCACAGAATTGTGCTGGTGGATTCATTCAACTGCTAATGGGGTGAAATTGCAATATTAATATATAAACACATTAATACACCCATTTGAAACTCCTCTGGCTGTTATTTTAACAAAACCATTAATGAGTTTGTATGCTAGTATTGCAGAGTACTTCACTGTGCAAGATGAAGTGGCAGCACCGTGATTGGCTCCCCCTTCCCCTTTACACTTAGTACAAAACTACATGAATTTGTTGTTGCTGAAAAGAGAATGGCTAACAAATAATGAAAAACACCAATTTAACTAAATAGTCAGGACCATTAAATATAACATTAGTTTCTGGACATAATCCTGTCAATATGCAATGCTATAATAGAAGGAAGCCCAGAATGATGACAGTTGTGATAGATTGTAAAAACTAGCTGATACAGGCAGTCATACTGGTGATATGAGTGAGGCAGTTGCAGGAAAGTAGTAACAATGATAAAAAGGTGCTGATGATCATGACTATGGCAGTGATGGTGATGATGACAGTGCTGTGATTAATTGCCATTGTGTGTGTTTTGGGATGTTAAAGCCAAAAATAAAATACAGAATACTCTTGTGACAAAAAATGAACTCCATTATCTAACACAGAATCACATTAACATGGAAAACATACTCATGTTGCACTGATACAGCCAAAGTCTCTTCAAAATTACACAGTAGCAACACTTTTATAAGAAATTAATCATGTTCAAATTTTAGTACCTCAGCATTTTCATGAATCTTCGAAGGAGGTAGTAATTCTTGACGTCCCATGCTATTAAAATATCAATATTATTTTCCATAAACATTAAATGTGAATACATTTTAGTTTCTAATTGCAGAAAAAAACTTTAATTGGACATAATCTTTAGTCCTCAAGGGCATTTGGGTAATACTTATGATTGCCTTTAATTTAAAAGCCACCTTGTCAATGTTGAAATATAATTTCAATCTACAATCTTGAAATAGTTTATTCTGAAAATCTAGCTGATCAATGCAGTGAATTTAAATGAAATTCTGAAACGATGGATTAAATACAATATTTTGGCACCTTAATATGTAATAGATTTCTGGCATGTGTATTAAGGAGATAGGACATCTAAAGGCTAACAATTTTATGGAAATAACGTAAAATGTCTTGTTTGGATAAAAGCATTGATTCTTTTTAAAAACAAATCTGGGTTAGATGGGCCTCAAAGTGCTTACACTTACTTGAGTGATCAATATTATTTTAAATCTACTTGTTTTTTTTTAAAAACGTTGCTTTATCAGAAGTTTGAGAGATTTTTGTAAAAAAAAAAGTATTTGAATATTAGTCGAAAATAGTTATGGGTACTGCTGGTTCCGTCTCTTCTGAACCTTACGGTGGAATCAATGATGGGGAGTATGTTTCTGAGGAAACACTTTACACCAGGCGGGGCCAGACGCAATTTTACCGACCGCAGCTTCGAAAGCGGGCAGCGTTCCCGCCACCAGGAACCGGGAGGGTTTCCCAGCCATTATCCGTGGGTGCTTGAAATTATTTCCTTGCTATAGGCCGCAGAACCCCTCGCTCGCTCAGCTTTCCTTGGTCATGCTATTGCGGCTCCAGCTCCAGTTGTCATTCCGGATCGCGGCTTGGCTGTGTTTGCTGCTGCCATTTCCCGCTCGGCTCTCGAGGAAACATCTCCCAAGGAAGTAAAAAGAAGAACTGCGAATACTGGCATCAGAACTGAAAAAGGATCTCTGGAGCCGAAACATTAACAACTGGTTTCTCTCCACAGATGCTGCCAGACCTGCTGCGATTTTCCAGCAATTTCGTTTTTTTTCCCCAAGGAACTAAGTTTTGGTTAAGAACTGATCTAACATTTGTATTACTCGCTGGCTGTTTGCCTTCTCTCAGGAAAAATCCAAAAAAAAAGGTACATGGAATCCAAAAAAAAAGGTACATGCTTTCCCTTCTCAGGTGTGTTTACATTGAGCCATTAATGTCAGGGCGCAGCATCCCTTGGACTCAATTGGCATGAAGTTCGTGATCTCACTAAGAGGATGGACTGGTCTGAAAATGCAAGAGTCAGCCTGATCTAATACAGGCTTTTGACGATTCAGTAATACTCTATATTTTGCTACTTCCTTCTGACCAGGCAAAGTCCTGATGCTGACATTTGTTAGGAGCAATTGAAAATATTGCATTCGCTACTACCAACAGCTCCTACATGAAAGAACACAACATTTCTAAAAGCAAAACTCATTTTAAAATATAATTAGTATAGAGATGTTTAACTGCATTTTTTTTCTGGGTAAGACCCAAACCTACCATGAATAATGTATTTATGAATACAATTAGCACCTATCCAACAATGCTAGTGTAACCAGTGGCTAAAGAGGTTTTGGCACAGATTATTTCATTCTGTATTAGTGGAAAACATTTCTGATTTTAATCTCTCAAAAATCCCAAACTATAAAAATCAAATGTCAAAACTTAGAATCCTAGCACAAAACAGTTTGCACTGTACATCATTTAAAGAACTGAAAACATATGGAAATGATAAATATTTAATAAAGTATCATTATAATGCATTAAAGCAAAACTGTCCTAAAAGCCTTACTAACATCTATGCATATTATTAAAACGGATTTAGTGATTTTTATATAAAACATGAATATACTAATTTGATAATCTTCATACAAATGTGTCTAAAGCATATTTGGATACAAGATATAATATTACGGATAGTTCCTGATTTACCTTTTGATATATGGATTATACATAAAATTTATCATAGGCCGACAGTGTTACTGTTCTCCCTTACGTTTTGCATTTGCCATGGGAAGCTAAACTGCACTTTGTTCTCATCCCTGGCTGACTGATAGGTCCTAGAGAAACATAGATTTTTGCTCTAATGGCATGTTGCACGTATTGCTGATGATAAACAAAATATTTAAATCAAAGGAAATTATCAGTATCTGGAAACAGTTTATTTTAGAAAGGAAAATTGAAGCTAAAGGATATGCTAAAGTTTGTGTTTATAGCGGATACGTTGTATGGGGTACTTGTTGTAGTGACAAGTCAAAATCTTAATAAAACGTTATTTGAATATCAAGACACCACCCACACCCTCCACCTCCTCCATGAGTTCCGATTCCATAGCCCCCAACACCTAATCTTCACCATGGACATCCAATCCCTCTACACCTGCATCCCCTATGAAGAAGGCCTCAAAACCCTCCATTTCTTCCTCTCCTGCCAATCCACCCAGACCCCTCCACTGACACACTCATTCAATTGGTGGAACTGGTCCTCACCCTAAACAACTTCTCCTTTCAATCCTCCCACTTCCTAAACCAGAAGGGTAGCTATGGGCACCCACATGGGTCCCAGCTATGTCTGCCTCTTTGTAGGATACCTGGAACAGTCCCTCTTCCACAGCTATACTGGGACCATACCCCACCTTTTCCTCTACTGCATTGTGCTTCCACTAGGAGCTTGAACAGTTCATTCACTACACCAATACCTTCCACTCTGCCTCAAATTCACATGGACCATCTCCAACACCTCCCTCCCCTTCCTTATCTCTCCATCTCCTGTGATTGATTTAACACTGACATCTACTTCAAACCCATTGACTCCCACAGCTACCTCGACTACACTTCCTCCCATTCCCCCACCGTAAAAACACAATCCCTTACTTCCAATTCCTCCACCTCCACTGTATTTGCTCCCAGGATGAGCGATTCCACGTGAGGACATCCCAGGTGTCCTCCTACTTCCAGGACTGTAGTTTCCCCTCCCCTGTATCAATGATGCCCTCAATTGTATCTCCTCCATTTCCCACATCACTGCCCTTGAACCCTACCCCCTCAACTGCAACAAGGATAAGATCCCCTGGTCCTCACATTCCACCCCATTAATCTCTAAATCCAGCGAATCATCCTCCACCATTTTTGCCACCTATAATCAGACCCTACCACCAAAAATATATTTCCCTTCCCACCCTTATCTGCATTCTGTAGTGACAATTCATCCACGATTCCCTCATTAGGTCCAGACACCCAACCAATCCTTCTCTTCACACCTGAGACCTTCCATTGCCACTGTAGGAGGTGCAAAACCTGCCCACACACCTCCAACCTCACCTCCGTTCAAGGCCACAAAGGATCATTCCATATCCAGCAGAGATTTACTTACACCTCCTCGAACATCATTTACTGCATCTGTTGCCCTTGATGTGGTCTCCTCTACAGCAAAGAGACCGAGTGCAAACTTGTGGAATGATTCAGGGAACATCTGTAGTCCGTGCCCAACAACCTCCCCAGCATTCTGTAGCCATCCATTTCAACTCCCCTTCCCACTCCCTCCATGACATGTCCATTCTGGGCCTCCTCTGCTGCCTAAACAAGGCCACTCACAAACTGGAGGAGGAACGCCTCATCTTCCACTTTGGGAGCCTATAACCACACGGCCTTAACACTGAATTCATCAGTTTCCAAATCACTCCTCCCCCCACCCATCCAAGATCCAACCCTCCAACTCAGCTCTGCCGTCTTGACCTGATCCACCTGTCCATCTTCCTTCCCACCTTCCACACTTCCCACCGACCTATCACAATCACCTTGTACCTTCGCCCAGCTATTACTATCCAAACTACTTTTCCCCAAGCCTCACCCCCTTCTCTATTCATGTCTCAGCTCCATTTACCCTCCCCAATCTTGATGAAGGGATAAGCCTGAAACATCAACACTGTTGCTCCTCAGAGGTTGCTTGACATGCTGTGCTTTTTCCAGCACCACACTTTATCAAATCTTTTTTGATTAGTGTTGAGTAAGGTAAATTAAAAGATGTAAAGAAGTAATCAATTTATCCAGATCTTCCTTTCTCCTGAAGAAACAGCATACGGTAGTTCCTATTATTGTTGTAGGTGAGTTTTCCAGGTTACAGAGCCAAGCTAATACATTGCATCATGTATCCCAGAGATAAGGAAAGCTTCCTTTGATATTTAGCACTAGAAACAGACAGTAATGGAGTTGCAAATATTGGACTGAAGTGCCTTTGTGTTAATTAAAACTCACTTGTACATTACTTGTTGGGTGTCAGGTTAAAATAATCCACAACATCTCACAAATGTCAAGTGGAATAGAGAAAAAAGAAAAAAAACCAGGGTATATGCAAAACCAGTTAAAAAAAATAGAACCAAGGGTGAAATGCAGCTGGGGCAATGTGTGGCAAGTTATGGTAAAAACAAAACAAAACAGGGATAAAAAGCAGCATTGGAATTAAAAGTATCCCAGAAATTCTAACTTTAAATGAGGTATGGTTAAATTTATTTAAAGATTTTAACTTTTTTTTGTGAATACAATAAGGATGTTCAGATCTGTCCATTGTATGTAATGAGGGTAAAAGTAGAAATTCCCCTTATTTAAAATCACACAGTGAAAGGGAGTTATAAACCAAAAACAAAAAGTCAGAGATCATTTGCAAAGCATGTAATTTTTAAGAGAGACATTTTAACAAAAGCCACTAAAAAGGAGAAATCAGTAGACCCTTTTGTCACAGCGTTGAACACTCAGCCAAGCCCTGAAAACAGTTCATGAAACAAGCTGTGAAAATGATTGATGTGCAAAAAGAAATAATTCTGAAATTACAGTTTAACCTTGGCATTAAATTGTATAAAGCAAAATAAGGCAATGCACTCAAAATGAAAAGAGGTCAGAACATTTCTAGAAACCAGCCAGGTGGGAAAACAAGTGCAAACCAACTGAAGAAAAGGACGGAACCTTAGTAATCGTCAGGAACGCCCCAGCTAACTATCCTTTGAAACATAGGAGGAATGAAGAAAGAAAGTTAGATGTAAACAGAAAGTGGATTATAGGAGTGGACATGTGCCAGAGATGTGAATACCAGAAAAGGGACAGTGACAGACAGTATGTTGCAAACAGAAAGTCAACAGTGTTGAGAAAAATGTATATTCCTCAACAAAAATACAACTAAAGAACTGATACTCATCAACAATAAAGTTGATTCTTAATATTTGTTTAAAAATGCATTGATACAAGAACCACAGAACTGTAAGCCTAAATCCAAATAGCTGGAAAAATAAGAAACTGCTTAATGGAAACTGATCAAATCCAGAATGGATCACTATACTCTATTAGGCATATTTTGACCATACATTCACAAACTTGCAAAGATAAATATTTAGAAGAGATATGCAAGACCAGAGTATAGAATTTTAAATTGGGAAGATTGAAACATTTGTGAATCTTCAGTTATAAATCAATCAACTAGTTATCTATGAAGGGACCAAATGGAAATCCACTATAAAATTGAATCAGCTCCATCCCCCAATATACAATCCTTCTACTTTCTCAGGGAGAAGTTCAAGTTACCATAATCCATTAGGTTCTCCCTTGGGAACTTGTCCTTAGTCCATCCCATCTACCTAAGCTAGCTGGGCTCCACAATAGAGATACTTGTCAAATAATATGAGACAGCGAAAGATGTGTAATCTATAAATAAGTTACGCAGCATGTTAAAATATTCATGACATACCATACTTTTGGCAAATCTTTACAGCCAAGCAGATTAATTAAAACATTTTTAAAAAGTTAATTGGATTCAGACATCAGTAACCAGGCTGGCATTTATTACTTATTCCTAATTGTTTTGAAAAGGTGATAGTTACCTGTCTTCATGAACCACTGTAGGTTTTGAAGTTAGTACTCTCATAGAGCTGCCAGCTAGAAATTTCCAGTATTTGTCCCAAAACTAATGAAGACGTGATAGCACAATTCCAAACTCGGTGAAGCGGAATTTGCTGGTGGTGTTTCAACCTGTTGCCCTCGACCTTTAAAGCAGTAGAATTTATGATTTTGCAAAGTATAGTTGAAGAAATCTTGATGAGTTGCTGCAGTGAAATCTTGTAAATGGTGAGCACTGTAGCCATCATTCACCAGTGGTGGATAGCACAACTGCTTAAGGTAGTAGCTCGGTTTGAATTAAGTGGACAACTTTGTTCTGAATCGTGTTAAACTTAAGTATTGTAGGAGCTACATTCAGACAGTCAAGTGGAAAATATTTCATTACATCTTGACTTGTAACTTGTAGATGGTATACAAACATTGAAGAGATATGACACTCACTACAACTCCCATCCTTTGACCTGGAATTGTAGCCACAATTTTTATGTGGCTTATCCATTTACATTTCTGGTCAATGCATCAGAACAATGCACATGTTATTAACCATTTATCAGCCAAGCTTGATAAATGAGTAGCTTTGCTAAATGAGAGAATGGACTGCTTCAGTATCTGAAGAGTCTGAAGAGCAAATGTTACAAGGCACTATGCATTGGACATCTGACATTGTGATAGATAGTACACCATTGCTGAAGTAGCTGATGATAACTGGGCAGACACTACGCTAAACAAAACCACCTACAATGATGTCCTGGAGCTGCAATTTTGAACTCTGATAATCAGAACAGTCTTCATTTGTGCTTGATACGAGGTTGTTTGTTTCAGTGCTTGCAACTCAAAATGACTATATTCAGGCTCATTCCAATAAGCAAATGCCAACAATAATCTAGAAATCCCTGAGAGGAAAATGTTCACTGTATCTCCACCTTTGATGGAAGCCTTCTTGGTTTTAAGCTGTTTCACCCAATTCAAGTTTCTTTTACAAGAAAAATATTATTTCAGAATCCACCATTACACTTCCCTTAGGATTTAATATATTTTGATCATTTTAGTTTCTGATGAGAGGATTGACAGCTTGCGTCATAAGGGCTCACCAGCACTTGGATTTTTGAGACTGCAGCAGTCAATATAATGGAGAGGAAACCTGCGAAGATCAATCCCCTGGTCTCCTACTTTTACTCAAAAGGTCCTGCAAAGGTAAGTCAGCTCTTCAAAGGACAAGGGAACACAGCTGCATATTTTAAAAAAGGCAAGCCTGCATTGATGTGGCTGAAGAGCTGAGCAGTAGGACTGTTGTCACTTCAAACAGCAATAATACATGAAGAGGATCAAAGATATTAGGGAACTGGGAAAGGTGGAAAGTACCTTTAAGCTCCACCCATTCCTCACATACCTACATGAGCAGAAACATGCACACTCAGCCTTTTTCTGTTGCTCTCTCACACTCTTGTCAAACAACCATCTTCCACAAAAAAATTCCTTCCCTACTGTTCACACAAGCCATATGAATGCTCACTCCTTTTATATTTCTCTCCTGGCAGAGGTCAGTACACAATTTTTTGAGAGGTAGAGGGTGTGGGTTTTTCGAAGCACTATTGCCCCTATAGTAAAAGGCACTTTATCAGTCCCTGCCGATACATGCCTGTCTGCTCAACCAGGATGGTAGTGTTGTTTGAAGAGGTTGTAGATGTCAACAGCAATTTGCCATGAGATCACATATTTCCTGAACCATTGATACCAGATCTATTAGGGAGAGGTGATCCTCTGCCTGCAGTTCCTATGTTGGAATTTTGCTGCCTTCTAGAGGATCTTATTGTGCAGCCCCTTTGTTCTGTGGAGGGACAAATATCTATGAAGAAGAAAATCAATACTGTTGCTCCTGGTGTTCCCTGCTTTGGTTGGAGCTGTTAGCATTGGCGTATCTACTGCACTTGCCCCTTAGGGATGTAAGGTGTAGCTGCATGTGCTGTTTCCATGGAAGCTCATGCATTGACAGTATAGCTCACAGTGCTAGACAGGTGAAGTGCCTAACAACAATTTGTCAAGTATGCAGCAGCACTTCAGTGTAACTGATTAAAACCTTTCTGCTTGTTACTTTCACTAAAAAAACAGGAACATAGAAATTAGGAACAGGAATAAGCTATTTGGTCTTTCGAGCCCACTCTGCCATTCAATAGAATCATGGCTGTTCTTTTATTTCAATGCCATTTTCCTGCTTTTAGATTAGATTACTTACAGTGTTGAAACAGGCCCTTCTGCCCAATAAGTCCACACCGACCCTCTGAAGAGCAACCCACCCAGACCCATTCCCCTACATTTACCCCTTCCCCTAACACTACGGGCAATTTAGCATGGCCAATTCACCTAACCTGCACATTTTTGGACTGTGGGAGGAAACCAGAGCACACCCACGCAGACACGTGGAGAATGTGCAAACTCCACACGACAGTTGCCTGAGGTGGGAATTGAACCCGGGTCTCTGGCGCTGTGAGCAGCAGTGCTAGCCACTGACCCACCATGCTTTCTTCCCATACCCTTTGATACCATTGAAATCTAGAAGTTTTCTATCTCTTTCTTGAATATATTCAGTGGTGTGGCCTCCATGGCCTTCTCAGGTAGAGAATTCTGTAGTTACACTAACCTTTGAGTTATAAAGGTTTCCATGAGTCCTAAATGATCTAACCCATTTCCTGAGACTGTGTCTCCTGGTTCTCCTGTCCCAAACCAGGGAAAACATCTTCCCTGCATCTAGTCTGTCCAGATCTGTAGAATTTTAAACACTTATATCAGATCCCCTCTCATTCTTCTAAATGTTAATGAATACAGACCCAGTTGTACCAATTTCTCCTCTTGCAACGAAGGCCAACATATCATTTGCCTCATAACAGAAGTTTCTGGAAAAGCTTAGCAGGACTGACAGCATCTAGAACATAGAACATAGAAGAATACAGTGCAGTACAGGCCCTTTAGCTCTCGATGTTGCGCCTACCTATGAAACCAATCTGAAGCCCATCTAACCTACGCTATTCCAGTATCATCCATATATTTATCCAATGACCATTTAAATGCCCTTAAAGTTGGTGAGTCTACTACTGTTGCAGGCAGGAGATTCCAAGCCCTTACTACTCTGAGTAAAGAACCTACCTCTGACATCTGTCATTGTCAGAGAAATTACCCAATTGAACAGGGACCACACAAACACGGATTGGGTGAAATTAACAAGCTGTTTATTACAAGTGATATCGCTGGAAGAGAAAGTGACAAGGCTGACAAAGAACTGACAGTCTGTACAGGTAGATCAAGGGTTCTCTTCCTCCAGCAGTGGGCACAGGCAGGTTTATAGGGGTACAGTAATGTGGTGAAAGTGAGGTCTGCAGATGCTGGAGATCAGAACTGAAAATGTGTTGCTGGAACAGCAACGTTTCCTGATTCCTGAAGAAGGGCTTATGCCCGAAACATCGATTCTCCTGTTCCCTGGATGCTGCCTGACCTGCTGCGCTGTTCCAGCAACACATTTTCAGCTACAGTAATGTGGTGTGAACTACAATACAATCAAGTGGAAAACATAGTCAATGGGAGGACAATCAACTGTCTGGGTAGCAACAATCAGTCCGTGGTTGAGTTAGGCAAAAGTAATGCTGCAGCTGCTGGAGATTAGAGCCAATAGTGTGGTGCTGGAAAAACACAGCAGGTCAGGCAGCATCCACAGAGCAGGAGAATTGACCTTTCGGGCAAAAGCCCTTCATCAGGAATCGTGATTAGTTAAGAGATTCTAATCCTCTGTGAGAGTGGGTGCTAATATCTCTCATCCTGGCATCAATGGTTTCCATTGTGGTTAGTCTGCAAGTTAGGTACATTGGTGTCTTTCAGTCTGAACATCTTTTGTGGAGTTCCAGTCTGTGCGAGGAGCGAGGCTGCCCTTAGGGTTTCAGGAGCAGTTGTACTTACTGAGGGCTAGGAAGTCTATCCTCGGGAAGTCTATTCCCCAGTCTGGAAGTGGCTTGAGCCATTTCCGGTTTGCTGCCTAGTGTCTTTGCCTGTTTGGTCAAGGCTGAGGCACTCTAGGTAGTTTCTGTTGTGGCTGAGGCAGACATGGTTCCTTATGTTCTTTGTGGCCATGCTGTGGGTGGACAGGGAAGCGGATTTTTTCTCACAGTCCTATATCAATCACCTCTCAGTTTAAAGCGATGTACCCTCGTGCTAGCCATCAACATCCGAGGAAAAAGGCTCTCACTGTCCACCCTATCTGATTTCTCTTCACAGATGTTTAGAGGATTAAAAGTTAATATTTCAGGTCCAATGACCCTTCCTCAGAACTGATGGTAGCTAGGAAAAATGTCAGATTATATGCAGAAGATCAGGCGGAGAGAGGGTGTAAGGATAGTCCAAAGAGAAGAGGAGAACAGTTGGACAGACAATGGAGTTTATAATGATCTGACGGGGAGGGTGAACAACTGTTAATGAGACTGCTAGTGACTAACAATAGGTAATGTGTAATGGCAGACTAGGTGATAACAAGGTAGGGACTATGGCATGGGGGAGTTCAGGCCCTAAAATTATTGAACTTGACATTGAATCCAGAGGGCTGCAGGGTCCCCGATTGGAAAATGAGGTGTTGCTCCTTACAGCTTACACTGAGCTTTGCTGGAGCACTGCAACAAGCTAGAGACAAAGATGGTGGCCAGGGAACAGGGAGGACTCAGAGATAGACCAGGTGAAAGTGAGGGTGGGGCAGCAATTGGAAGTGAAATTGATTCTGGATGAGAGAGGGAAGTAGCACCAATGATATCATCGATATATCTGGGAAAGAGCTGTGGGTGGTGGCTAGTATAGGTCTGGAACAAGGAATGTTCCACGTACCCCACGAAGAGAGTGGCATAACTCGGGCCCATGTGAGTACCCATGGCCACCTCCGACCTACCTTTAAGAAGGTAGCTTAGACTCTAATTTTTTTTTAGGCAGATGTGAAGTGGATTCTGGGAGTAGTGCAGCTGGTCATTACTCAGGTTTAAACAAAACAATTTATTTAAACACCGGGTGCTGGCAGATGGGACGAGATTGAGTTGGGATATCTGGTTGCCATGGACGGGTTGGACCGAAGGGTCTGTTTCCATGCTGTCCATCTCTATGACTCTATAAAAAAAAAGAAACACGAACAAAAGAAAACAGAATTTAGAATAACTTATTTGAATACCCAATTAACCGAATGAAGGAGCTATTCCAATCCCCGCAACATCCCATAAAAACACCCTTTGGCAAAAGTTAAGTTCAATCACAGGTTCTTACAGGAGGGTGAGATTTCAGAGACAATATTCAGGCAAGATGTCTGTTGAAACATGGAACCTCTTTTCACTGTAACTGCTTCTCTAAGGCCACAGCAGTTTTTGATTGCTTGCTAAAAACAGACCAAATTAAAAAAAAAAGTGAAGTAGGAGGAGTGGCCACTCCTTACCATTGTTTTCAAGTAGCCATTTCCAGCCATATCAGAACCTCTGCCTTTATAACCCCCCTTGGAAAAAAACCAAGGACAACATAACTTTGTTAAAAGGGCAGCATCATCCCATGGTATTTCCCATCGAAGTATATAACTCCACATCTAGCCATGTTATGCTGCATCTGACATGTGTTTGCCAACTAATTCAATTTTTCTAAAATATTTTGAAGCTTCCTCACAACTCAGAATTCATGCCCAGTTTTGTGTCATCAGCAAACTTGGAAATGATGTATTTAGTCCCTCCTCCAGGTCATTTATATGAATAACTTGAGCCTAAGCACTGATTCATGTGGTACCCACTAGTCATTGTCTACCACTTTGAAAAAGACCCAATTACTCTCTCTGTTTCTTGTCTGACTTCCAGTTCTGGGTCTATGCTGTTATGTTACTGCCCACTAACATCTTATGAGGGACGTTATTGAAGGCCTTCTGACAATCTGAATACATCAGATCCACTGGTTCTTCCCTACCTATTCTACTGTTTACATCCATTTAAAAAACCCAGTAGACTTTGTCCTTCATAAACCT
>NC_057711.1:77366737-77371737 GCF_004010195.1 Chiloscyllium plagiosum | reverse complement strand
GTTGGTTAGGAAAGTATCTAATTCTGAATGTTTTGTGCCAAGTGAGGTAAATGTCTACCCCTTGAATTGAGCAACATAGAAAGGGATGAATGGCATGCAGACCCTGAATAGATGCACCATCAATTTTGATCAAGGGTGATCTGTCATTTGCTTATTTATTCATAGGAAATGAATGTCACTGTAAAGGCCAACATTTAATGCCTGTCTCTAATTGCCTCTGAGAATGTCGTGAGTTTCCATCTCAATTGATGCAGTTTATCACTTCCAGGTACAGTGTGCTTGCTTCCTCCCAATGGACATAAAGTTTCTTCCAGAGATGTTGTGCAGTTTTGGCCCATCAATAGAACAGACATGATTTTCACTGTGACAAATTCAAGATGCGTATGAGAAACAGCACTAACTGCTGTACCTAACTTTATTTGACATCACAAAGCTGTCAACTGCAAAGACTTATGGACCATCCTTCTCAAATTGGACTACCCTCAGAAATTTATCCCTATTCTCTGTATAATCCATAATGATATGTAAGTCATGATCTTCAGAAAAGTAATGATCACAAACCCTACCCTAATGAAGACTAGGATGACACAGTGTTGTGTCATTATGCCAAAGGTTTTCCTCTCTGCAATAACACAACTCAATTCCAATGAACCACCCGTAGGCATGGAGATAATCTATGGACAGGGAAGCTGCTCATTTTAAGCCACCTTCAATCCAAAACCAAAGCCTCTCCAATCTCAGTCATTGAGCTTCTTCAGTATGCAATTGATACTTGTATGTGCGCTCACTCAGAAACTGAGCTCCAGGTCGTTGTCCATTCCTCTTACAAAGTGCATCAAAAGATGGACCTTTCACTAAACTCTCAGATGGCCAATTTACTGTTTGCCTTCCTAATTACTATTGTGGCTAGATCCTAAGTTTCTTTGTGATTCATGTGCAAGAACCCTCAGATTCCAGCATTTGAAAATCTCTCATTTTTAGTTTTTATACATTTTCTATTTTTTGCACTAAAGAGGGAACCTCACGTTTTTCTAATTTTTGCTCCACCTGCCACATTTTTGCCCACTCACTTAATCCAATCAGATTTCTTTGCATCCTTATAACTTGCTTTGCTACATATCCTATTTTATTACTCAGCTTCTAATCATAAAACAACCCTCTTGTCACAAGAATTAATGGAATGAACGTTTATTTTACTGCTTCTAATGCAAATAAATTATTTCTTAAATGTGGAAATCAAAACTACACACAGCCTGCGCAATTGTGGTAAAATTTCACTATTTACTCTAATCTTATAGCTTACATGTTTTTCTCACTATTCTAATAACTTACTGTACTTGCATGCTAAGTTTCTGTTTTCCTTGTACTAGTTTTTATGAACTCAATGTTTACAAATGTCATTATTTTAAAAAGTACTCTGCTTCTCTAGTCTTGCTACCGAAGAGAAGAACTGCACAATTTGCCATACTACACTGTGGAAACAGACCATTCAGCCCAACAAATCCACACTGACTCTCCTAAGAGTAACTCACCTCCTACTCTACCTCTGCATATCCCATGCTAATCCACCTAAACTACACATCCCTGGACACCACAAGCAATTTAGCATGGTCAATCCACCTAACATGCACATCTTTGGACTATGTGAGGAAGCCAGAGCATCCAGAGCAAATCCAGTCATGGGGTGAATGTGCAAAATCAATTAGTTACCCAAGGCTGGAATTGAAACTGGGTCCATGGTGTTGTGAGGCAGGAGTACTAATCACTGAGTCACCTGATATGCCACTTTGTTGCTTGTAATCTGCCTGTATTTCTTTACAGCCACTTTATGCCCTTCTCATAGCTTACATTTCCCACCGAGCTTTGCATGGTCAGCAAATTTTAATACATTACCTTCCATCACTTCACTTAAGTTAAGAATGTAGACTGCAAATAGCCCAAACACAGACCTTTGCAGCTTAGTTGAATCAAGAAATGCTAACTTGTATATGTTCATTTATCTCAACACTTTTCTTCTTTCTGTTAATTTATCCATGTCAATCCATGAACCTTTATCTCATGTATTAAAGCTTGTGTGGTTTCTTATCAAATCCTTTTTTGAAATTCAAGTGTACAATAAACACTGGTTCTCCTTTATCTATTTTAGTAGCTAACACCCTTAAATACTCTAAAAAAAAAAATTTAAAACATGATTTTCCTTTTATAAAGCCATACTGATTTTGTCTGATTATGTTATGATTTTCTAAGTGCATTGTTGTCATTTCCTTAACAGATGCCAGCATTTTTCTGATAATTAATATCAAGTTAACATGTTTCTGCTTTCTTTCTGCCTCCTTTCTTGAATGATTTCCCCTTCATGAAACCATGCTGACTCTATTTGATTATGTTCTGTGTTTATAAATGCTCTTTACATCCTTTATAATGAACTCTAATATTTTTCCAATGTCAAGCTAATTGGCCTATGGCTACCTGATTTTTGTCTTCCTTTTTTGAATAAAGGTGTTACATTGACAGTTTTCCAGCTCTCTAGGACTTTTCCAGAATTCTGAACCTCAGTTGTTCATTCCATAAAATACTCTACACAAATATAACCTGTTCTCATTATATAGATGTGTCCGGTTCCCTGTGACCTCTATGTGCCTCCATAGGCACCAGGTGCTGCCCTCCAAATTAATTCAATGAACAAGCAGAACATTGTGTGCAGATGAATGTATATTATTGTAGATTAATGCAAACTGTTGGAATGTAAATAATATTTCACTCCCACATGACATGTTGAATAAAAGACAATGTTGTGAATAGAACGTTTATATATAAAATAACTATTGACTCACATACCTCATTCATTGAATGATTTGTTTAATTCATTTGTTAGAAGATCTGGTTTCCTTGGTGAAACATAATTGCCAA
Source organism: Chiloscyllium plagiosum (assembly GCF_004010195.1). Lineage (NCBI taxonomy): Eukaryota > Metazoa > Chordata > Chondrichthyes > Orectolobiformes > Hemiscylliidae > Chiloscyllium > Chiloscyllium plagiosum. The sequence continues at coordinate 77,368,827 of NC_057711.1, read as the reverse complement.
CATGATATGATCAAAATGCTCCATTATATGCTAGCATACATAACATATACCATAAAAACTGAGCTTTTGTTGAGACAGATGTCTTGAAGTTTATTAATGATGTGATACAATGATATGATTTACAATGATATTTTAGACTTATGATTAGTCTGCATTCTGTGCTTGCTGATTATTACTGTTTCATTAGGTATAAAAACTGACCAACTGAACACAATGCACTGACTCTCTTACACTAGGCAAGAAGTGATGAGAGCAAGGACTCTTATATTGGAGTGCCACATGTTATGCTGTCATATAACCATCTTAGAAGTACACTGCTTATTCGGTCTAGAATCTATGCAACAGTCTCACAGTGAATCAATAAAGAATAGTAAACAAAATTAATAATGGACTGGTTGATTTCAAAATGTGCACAAATCCATTGACTATGATTTATATCTGCGGCTGGACCCATAACTCACAACAATGTAAGGTACTAGTTATATTCCATAGGTTTACATAATTTAATCTTTTTCCAAAAATATGCACTAAATACTAAAACAAAGTGTATTTAAATAGGTATTACAAGTAATCATGCATTTTGGATGGTTTCAGTGGGAACTGAGCATAAGAAAAGTATAGTTACAGCTGTTAGTTCCATTCATCCTGAGTATTAATTAGTGTGGCTTTTGAGAATTTTAATTATGTGAACATTCATTTATAACCAATTTTCAAAGGAAATCATAAACCTAGCAATTAGAACTTGATGACACTCGGGACTATGCTCTGTAAAGGGTTAAAATTATTTTAGTACAAGTTCAGCATGCATTCAACTCTGGTCCTGACTTGTAGGATGAAGCTCTTTGTCTGCTTGTTCTAAGGACAATGTGTCTGGACAGCTTTAAATTATTCCTGGTAGTTTTGTACCCACATAGTTTGGAACAATTCAAGTTCACAAATGACTGGGGAAAATCAAGAATTGCTTAGGGAAGCCACCAGATGGCTAATGTGGAAAATGAAAAGCAAAGTCATACTACTGTAGTGAAGGCATACTTCTGAAAATTGGAGCAGAGGTATTTATTTTTATCATTGATCAATGTTAACCGTACCATTCATGACCTGTGTTTAATGTCTGAAATGGAAAATATTTCTTTTCAAACATGCTCATTTCAAAATTTGTTCATGCTGAAGAGCATAAAAATATAAAATGCACAGAGAGAAATAGGAGGTGATGCATTTTTGGAGAAAGTCTAAGAAAAATGTAGTTCCTTTAGTTCAGTTCTTTTGTCTATGTTTGTAATGAATCCTGGTGGAATCTAAACTGAGCATCAATAAGCAGGTTATTACTGAGAAAGCACTGCTTGGTAAGATTGTCAATGACAATTTCCATCACTTTGCTTATAAGCAAGAGTAGACTTCGGCATTTGGATTTGTCTTGCTTTTTGTGGACAGGATGTATGGAAGAAATTTTCCACGTTATCTGGCAGGTACCAAAATTGAAGCTCTATTGCGAAGTCTCCAGTACAGATTTTCAGTACTACAGCCAGAATATTGTCAAGACCTGGAACTTTTCCAGTTTCCATTTCCATCAACTGCTTCTTATTAACATTTGGAGTGAATCAAATTAAGAGGAGTGTTTTGGATATTTGGAATTTCTGGAGGAGATGGATCATCCAAGCAGTACTTATGAGTGAAGGTAAATGTAAATACTTTAGGTTTGGCTTCTGCACTAAGGTACTGGGCTACCATATTGCTCAGAAAGGGGATATTCAAGAAGCCTTTTCCCCTCATTAGTTTGCTTAACTCTCCATGACTATTCACACCTGGATGTGATAGGACTGCAGAGCTTCATCCTGTGATGTAGATTCAGCAGGGTAACACTTCATTTTGCGGTCTGCTTTTTGCTGTTTCTGACATAGCCTCCTCTATACTTCATTGAATCAGGGTTAATTCCATGGCTTAGTCGCAATGTTTATAGAGTCATAGAGATGTATAGCATGGAAACAGACCCTTCGGTCCAACCCGTCCATGCCGACCAGATATCCCAACCCAATCTAGCCCCACCTGCCAGCACACGGCCCATATCCCTCCAAACCCTTTCTATTCATATA
>NC_057711.1:77329470-77366224 GCF_004010195.1 Chiloscyllium plagiosum | reverse complement strand
TGCACCTCCAACTTTGGTGTCATCTGCAAACTTACTAACTGTACCTCTTATGCTCGCATCCAAATCATTTATATAAATGACAAAAAGTAGAGGACCCAGCACCGATCCTTGTGGCACTCCACTGGTCACAGGCCTCCAGTCTGAAAAACAACCTACCACCACCACCAACCTCTGTCTTCTACCTTTGAGCCAGTTCTTTATATATAGGATATGATTAGATTAGATTACTTACACTGTGGAAATAGGCCCTTCAACCCAACAAGTCCACACCAACACGGACCCCACCCAGACCCATTCCCCTACATTTACCCCTTCACCTAACACTACGGGCAAATTAGCATGGCCAATTCACCTAACCTGCACATTTTTGGATTGTGGGAGGAAACCGGAGCACCCGGAGGAAACCCATGCAGACACGGGGAGAATGTGCAAACTCCACACAGAGAGTCGCCTGAGGTGGGAATTGAACCCGGGTCTCTGGTGCTGTGAGGCTGTAGTACTAACCACTGTGCCACTGTGCCACCCATGATATTCTGGTCTATGAGTTTACAAGCTGTGGTTGGTCAAATTTCTGCTGCCACCAAAGGTCCACAGTGTCTCGTGGATGGACAGTTTTGAGCTGCTTAATCTTTCCTGCACCAATATTGCTTAGAACACGAGTAATGTGACAAAATATAACCTAATGCCTGGTATCCTCAATTTGAAGTTTGTCTTCACAAGTACTGTGTTCACGATCACTGTTATCAGTTTTGTCATGGAGAGGTGGATCACCCACAGATATATTGCTCCAGTATGTTTTGCCATCTTGTTGATTCCATTGTTAGCTGTTACAAGTATAATCTCACAGCTATGTTGCTGAGTCAGTTCAAACAGTGGTGCGACCAAGTAATTCTTTTGCCACATTGATTCTGAATTTCCCCAGTAGGAATACATTGGCAGCCCTTGTCACCCTCACTGCTTCTTCCAAGTAGTATTCAACATGGTATAATGACCTGCTGGTGAGACATAACATATGAAGCAATGGTGATTGTAGTGTCTAAATAATTCACTCTAAGGTATGACACAATGAGCATTACCACATCAAGCTGTTGGTCGACTATTCCTTATTGGAGTTTTGACACCAATCTCCAGATATTAGTCAGGAGGACTTTGCAGAGTCATTTGGCATGGTGTGTCATTTTTATTCCAGTGCCTTTACTTTATCCAATTGTATCACTGGATGGCCGGCATTTATTGCCTTGAGAAAATGGTGGTGAATCACTGTAGTCACGTTCTGTAGGTTGACCCACAATGTTATTTGGGAAGGAACTCCAGGATTTTGACCCTGCAACAGTGAAGGAAGTGCAATATGTTTCCAAGTCAGGATGATGAGTGGCTTGAAGGGAAACTTGCAGGTGTTGGTGTTCGCAATTTACTTCTAGAATGAAGTTGTTGCAGGTTTGGAAGGTGCTGAGTGAGGGTTTTTGGTGAATTTCTAGTGCATCTTGTAGAGAGTACACATTGCTGATGCTGAGCAGTGGCCCTGGATAATTGTGGATGTAGTGCCAATCAAGCAGGCTGCTTTATCCTGGATGGTGTCAAGTTTCTTGAGGGTTATCAGAGCTGCGCTCATCCAGGCAAGTGAGGAGTATTTTATAACATACCTGACTTCTGCCTTGTAGATGGTGAACAGACTTTGGAGAGTCAGGAGGTGAGTTACTCACACAACATTCCAAGCCTCTCAACTGCTCTTGTAGCCACTGTATTTGTATGGTGAGTCTAGGTGAGTTTCTGGTCAATGGTAACCCTAAAGACATTGATAATGGGGGTTTCAGTGATGGTAACACCCATTGAATGTTAGGGGCGATGATTAGATTATCTCTTTATTGGAGATGATAATTGCCTGGCATTTGTGTGATGTGAATGTTAATTGTCATTTGTCAGCCTAAGCCTGGATATTGTCCAGATCTTGTGCATTTGATCATGGTCTGCTTCAGTATCTGCGGTGCTGTAAATGGTGCTAAACATTGTGCAAATATTGATGAGCATTCCCACTTCTGACCTTTTGATGAAGGGAAGGTCATTGATGAGGCAGCTAAAGGTGTGTGGGATTTAGACACTACCGTGAGGAATTCCTGCAGTGATGTCCTGGAGCTGAGATCTGAGACCTCCAACAACAACATACTTTGGGGCATGGTATATTGGTGAAATCAAGCAGATGCTATGACAACAGATGAATAAACCCCATTCAACAATCACCAGACAGGGATGTTCCCTCCCAGTGGTGGAACACTTCAGCGGTCAAGGACATTCGGCTTCAGATATATGGGTGAACTTCCTCCGAGAAGGACTTTGGGATAAGCAAGAAAGCAACCCCAGTTGCTTTCTGTTAATCTAAGTGATTAACAGAAATCTAGGTTTGTTCAATACATCACATCAGTTGTATGACATTTTGATCTTTTACTATAAATTCTGGGTTCTATGATCCTGTCCTGATGAAGAAGCAGTGCTCCAAAAGCTTGTACTTTCAAATAAACCTGGTGGACAATAACCTAGTGTTGTGTGATTTTTAACTTTGTCTACCCCAGTCCAACACTGGCACCTCCACATCATTCTAAAAAGCATTGAGGGACGGGCAACAAATGCTAGCTTTTCCAATAACATCCAGATCCCATGAAAGTAAGACTTGTGAAAAAAAACATGAACACATCCAACCCTATGACCACTGCCAATTAGAAGGACAAGGACAGAAGATATGTGGAAACACCATCACCTACAAGTTTTACTCCAGACCACTGTCGCTGGGTCAAAATCCTGAAATTCCCTCTCCAACAGAATTGTTGGTCTACTTTCACCAAAGGAATTGGTGGTTCAAAAGGCAACTCGACATAATCTTCCCAAGGGCATCGAGGGATAGGCAATAAATGATTCTCACATCACATAAATGAAGTAAAAAATATGCATGTAAAAATTCTGTGTGTGTGCTTGTGTACGCATGTTTGAGTGTAAAGTAGGTCAAATTATCAGTTCATGCCATGTTCCTTCTGTCATTCCCTTCTGGTTTATTTTCAGGATTACGTATTTTGCTGTCATGTGTATATTGCCAATAGTTGTTTGGAATAGTTGTCTAGTTCTATGGTCAGTTGAGCTACCAATTATTTTCCTTTACTTCTGACTGCCAGCTATTTTAGACTTCATGTTCAAGTGTAGTATAGCACTGAGAAAGGGTTGAGTAATAATCTTGTAGTAAAAGGGCCTAGAAGGAAAAGTGACCATAAGATGGTAGAATCTTGAAAGTGAATCTCGAGGGAGTTTATTGATGAAGCATCAGAAGATAGTCCTAGGAAATGACCCCAAGGAATCCCTGCAGCAATGCCCTGTGGCTGGGATGATTGACATTCAGGAATCATTGGGAATGATTCCAACCTGTGAAGAATTCCATTGGCTTCAGTTTTGCGGGACACCTTAATGCCACATTTGGTCAAATGTCAAGGGCTATATTCACACTTCATGCCTTGAGCTCAGCTTGTCAATCCATGTTTGCATCAAGGCTATAATGAGCTTGGGGCTGAGGGCTTGCTAAGTTACTCCATCTGGGTAGCAAGTTAACAACACAATTTGTAACAATATTCATTCATTTTTTAAAAATCCGCAGAAGAAATCATGCAACTGTCACTACCAAGTGTTTAAGATGGTATGAGATCAAAGGAAAAGATTTATGAAACTTGAGGATTGAAAGATTTTAGAAGTCAGCAAAAGAAGACCTAGAAATTGATAAGGAAGGAAAAAAACAGAATATGAGAGTAGATTAGCAAGTTTAAGAACAGGTTGCAAAGGTTTCTATGGATATCTAAATAGAAAGAGATTGGTGAAATCATCTTTGGAAGTCAGAGATAGGGAAATTATAATAAGAAACACAGACATGTCAGCAACATTAAACAAGCACATTTCATAGTTCAGAATGTGGATATTGCTGAAAAAAGACTTCTATCAAAACAATTTGTCTTATATGCTAGCGGACAATATGTCTTTCCTTTCAATTTACTATTCTTGCAATTGTCCTGATGTATCCAAGACAAAAAGCTTTGACAAGGTATGCCCTTTTTCAACAATACTCAAATAATTTCTATTTTTCTTCACATTAGAAGGTGCAATAATCATATTAAAGATCAAAGGAAACCAAGGGCTTGGAGTGAATGAGGAACTTAAAGAAATCAACGCAAATAAAATAATAGTGATGGAGGAATTAATAGGACTTAGTGTAATATATCTTTGGGAACTGATGACTTACATACTTAGGATTTAAAAGAGGTAGCTATGGTGATAGTGGATGCATTGATTTTGATCTTCTAGTATTCCTTAGATCTGTTACAGTTTTTAAGGATGGGTAAGCAAGAAACATAACCTTGCTACTTAAAAGTGAGAAGAGAGAAAACACGTTTTTTTCAGTTCCTTTGATTCCCAACATTTCTTAATTTCTAACAAGTTAAAATACGCTTTCCTTTCTATTTTGCTTTGTTACTCCCTATTGTTCTGGTTTATCTTCCATGTTCCCAAATCATTATTGTGCAATTGAGTCATTACATCTCCGAATAGGTTAATTCGAAAATATATTCCTGTGCCTATAGGAACTTAAGATTCAGCAGGAAGAAAGTTGGTAGCCTCCTGCATGACATGAACAGCTAATTCATCAATGAAGCTCCATTTTCTATTGGAGATGTATTCATTTTACCACAATGAAGGCTCAGTATTTTGTAAAGCCTGCTAACTCTCTAGAGGTGGCCGCTCAAAGGCAGGCCTTCAGAGCCACAATGATAACCTGGTGTCAAGGTTGTAAATCAATTATCGATGGCCTGGCAGCTGTGACCACATGTACTTTTAGCAATGTAGAATAGTTCAGACAGCAACGTCATTGTGAAGTGCCCAAACAGTCCTTCACCTAGATTAGCAGTCGCCATTTTCTCAGTGTAGTGGCTGGCTTCCCACAGCCTCAAGAACCCTGATTGGTTCTCTCATCTGTGCTGCGTTTTTGCCATCTATAATTGAACAGGACTACCATAAGCAACCAGCTCTGGGAAGATTACACAGGATGGCTGCATCAGACAATGTTAGGCTTGAGACCCACGTAAAGACTCTGCGTTGTTATTCTGTCATAGCAGAATTTCATTAGCAGAGATCTGTGAGAGCAAAAGAAATCAGCAATACTCAAAACATCGATTGAACTGACAACAATCAGCCTTAATTGTAAATACTATGGCAGTTTGGCTGAAACTTGGAAAGAAGAAGGATCCAAGTCGTTCCCTATTTCCCTTCCAAGTTTCATGCCTTTACAAAAGAAAGGTGTACATTATATTCTATAAAATATGCTGAGGAATTTACAAATTATCATGAAATGTATGTTACCTGTAACACTGAACCTTAGTCTTAACAAAAATGAATAATTTTCATCATTCCATAGTTCTGTTTCTATTATATGGACCTTTTGTTTTGGCTAAGACCTGCAGTTCAAAATATACAAGGAGCCGTGAAAAAGATTACTGAAGTTTTATCAAACTTATGGAATTTGTTTACATTCAGCCTGGTCCTGAAAGCTGTTTCTGATCTTGTGTCCTTTAACTTTCTGAATTATAACTCAGGAATTGACCAATTTTTTTCCCATCATGCAATGTTAAATGTTGCCCACAATACCACAATTCCAATTCCTGTCAGATAATTCAACCCCAGGCTTCTAACCAGTTTACTCTCTGATCATATTTTCTCTTTGTCAGATTTCTTTTGTCAAATTTGTTGAATTTTAAAATCTACCTCACCCTCAGGCTTGTTGTTCCTTTCTGAAAATTCTAAATCACTTCCTTTAAATCATCTCTGTTTCCTCTTAAACAAGACTTTTTCTCTGGGGCTTTTGTGCCTTAAAGGGATGCAAATTTCTTACAAAACATTTATTAATGTTCAAAATGTCAGCCACTAGTTGTCTTCTGTCATTCTTAAAAATGTATTTTCCCAAACTACCTAAGCCTATTCACCTCTCATACCCTTATATTTGCTATGTTTAGATTTAAGATTCTTATTATGGAATTAACTTTATCACTCTTAAATTCAACTTAAAGTTGTGTTATCAAGATCAATCATCAACAAGAAATTGGAACAAGAGTAGACAATATGACCGACTGAGTCTGCTCTGCCATTCAACTATAATCATGGTTGATTTTGGGCTTCAACTCCATTTCCCACTTGTTCCCACTATCCTCTCATTTCCTGAGAGATCATTACTCTATCTCTGTCAGAATTCTGGCATAAAGAATTCCAAAGATTTACAACCTTTCAAGTGAAGTAATTTCTCCTCATCTCAGTCTTAAATGATTGAACTTTTGTCTGGAGACTGTGTCCCATGTTTTAAATTCTCCAAATAGCAGAAGCAATATCTCAACACCATCCTATAAAACACCAGGAACCAATTTAGTGAACCTTTGCTGTCCCATCTCCGATGCAGGTTCATCCTTAAATATGAAGGCCAAACAGTAGACAGTATTCCAGATGTAGTCTCACTAAACGATTGTGTTATTGTAGCAAGCCTTACTCTTGTATTTCAACAATTTTGCAAAACTAAACCTATTTGTCTTCCTAATTACTTTACTGCAAGGTTATTAACTAATCTTGTCTTACTGTAGAAGAAGAGTTCTAAATTATTTTTTCATAATTATTTCATATTCACAGTGATAAAGAAAACAATCTGTATATATTCTATAAATCCACACCACTCCACTAACATTCCCTATAAGCTGCATGTGTTGCACACCGGAAATCAAAATCTGCACGTGCACCAATGATTACCCGCGCGCTGCATGTTACAAATGTCTTCATAGACCTTTCCCAACTGCCATGTACAGGACACCAATGATTCCCAGGATCCTCCTCTCTTAGACTTTCAGAACTCACTACTTGGTCACACAACCACTTCCATTTCTATCCAAATTCTAAAAATGTATGATCGTTGAAGAAGGTTTAGGAAAGTGGAAGCAGTTTCATCACAACATTTCCAGTTGGGGACGTGAGTTGATAGCTGTAGGAACAGAGTCAGGTGTCTTGGTGAGTTTACAGTCTTCCCAGCAGTGACCAGGAGGATGAGCACGTAATCTCAGCAGCAGGTGGCCATTCCAGAAGGAACTAACGTGACGCAGGTAGCAAATTACATTTCTCCTTCATATTTTAAAGCCTTGTATTCTTTATAGGTTTAAAATATGCCTGAAAGAAAAGCAAATAAGTACTAAGTTCGAAAACATCAGGAGGTCGTGAGATAATGGTAAAGCATACAGAGTGCATATAGACTAATTCTAATATAGTGTAAATTCTTATTGATCATATATTAGTTGCAGTAAGGAAGAATACTTCCATGCTTTCTGTGCAAGACATTCAAGATTATGTGGCGAAGTACAGAGCGATTACCTGAGAAGTGATGCAGCAAGAATTAAGCCTTTGAATTTGTAGAATATAAATTCTAACCCTAACCCTGACTCTGTTTCATCATACAGATACAGTTTCTGTATGAATTACACAAATCGATTTATTTATTGTCAAGTGTACCAAAGTACAGTGAAAACCTTTGTTTACAATCAGTACAGGTCGATCATAGTAGGCAAGGATGTACAGATCAAAAAGACTTAGAGGCATACAGATCACACTGACAGGATGCTTGGCAAGAACAATGTTAGCAGGATCAACATTATTTGAGGCTAGAGAGATCATTCATCAGTTTAACAACAGCTGAGAAGAAGCTGTTCCTGAACCTGCTGGTACATGTGTTCAGGCTTCTGTGTTTTCTGCCTGATGGAAGATGGTGTAAGAGCTCATTACCGGGGATGCAATGGGTCTTTGATGATGTGGGCAGCCTTTCTGTGGCAGTGAGCCATGTAAATGGAGTCCATGGATGGAAGGTTGGCTTCTGTATGGTCTATGCTCTGCACAGCACCATCTGTAGTTTCTTATAATCCTGGGCAGAGCAGTTGCCGTGCCAGGCAATTATGCACCCGTATTGTATGATTTCAGTGGTGCATCTGTAGAGGTTGGTGAGGGTCCTTATGGACATGCCAAATTTTCTGAGCTGCCTGAAGAAGAAAAGGTATTGTTGACCATTGCATCTACATGGGAGGTCCAGGACAGGTTGGATGTTTTCACTCTGAGGAACTTGACACTCTCCACCCTCTCAACCTCAGTTCTGTTGATGTAGATGGAGGTGTGTTCTCCACCTTTCTTCCTGAAGTCAGTTCTTTAGTTTTGCCAATGTTGTGAAAGAGTTTGTTATCATTGCACCATGTCACCAAGCTCTCTCTCTCTCCCTTCTGTATTTTGACTCATCGTTGTTAGATATCCGTCCTAATATGATGGTGTCATCAGTAAACTTGTAGATGGCATGTGTTTGGAATTTGGCAACACAGTAATGTGTGTACAGGGAGTACAGCAGCGGGCTGAGGATGCATTCTTGGTGGGCACCAGTGTTGAGTAGTGTTGAGGAGGAGGTGCAGTTACCTATCTTAACTAATTGCGGTGTGTGGTCAGAAAGCTGAGGATCTAGTTGCAGAGGGCAGAGCCGGGACCAAGGTCACGGGGTTTTGAGATCAGTCTGGAGGGGACAGTGGTGTTGAAGGCGGGGCTGTTGTCAATGAACAAGAGTCTGACGTAGGTATCCTTGTTGTCCAGATGTTCCTTTTCATTCTTTGATAGTGGACAAAGGTGTGGACATGTCAGTATAAAAATGTTGATTTTGTGCATCAAGTTTTGAGCAGAACCTGCTGACAAGACTGTCTTTGTAGAAAATGTCAAACTGACCACTTGCAACAATATCTCCATTATCACCAATCAAATAATTATATACTAACACGTATTTCTAGAAGATGATGTTTGTAGAGTCATAGAGACGTATAGCATAGAAACAGACCCTTCAGTTCAACTTGTCCAGGCCAACCAGATGTCCTAAATTAATCTAATCCCATTTGTTAGCATTTGACCTACATCCTTCTAAACCCTTCCTATTCATGTACACATCCAGCTGTCTTAAATGTAATTTTCCCAGACAAGCCTCCACTACCCCTTCTGGTAGTTCATTCCATACACGCATCACCCTCTGGGTGAGAACGTTGCCCCTTATGTCCCTTTTAAGTCTTTCTCTTCTCACCTTAAACCTATGCTTTCTTGTTTTGGATTCCCCTATCCTGGGGAAAAGATCTTGGCTACTCGTCCTTGTGATGATGCTGCTCCTTTAACAAGGTTATATTATCCTTGGTTTCATTTTTCATTGAGCCTCATGCAAAAGGCTTTAGGTTTAAAAAAAAAAACACTTGTACAATGAAAGGGGAGTGGCCAGTTCTCTCAACTCAGCTTTTCTCTGGTTTGGTCTGGCTATCCACTGAAAACAGTGAAGTTGTTTTGACGCTGCTGATCCAAGAAACAGTTACAGGGAAGAATGTATTCCATGCTGCTACCTACCTCTGACTTCTCTCCTGTAAGACCCTGGTTTTGATTTTATCTTTTGTGCCATGGTGTGTTTTTGGGGATTGTGGCAAGTATTGGCAACAGCATCATTACACTGGGTTTTTGAATAGATTTATTCTGTATTCTGTCCTCTTTTGTGTTTCATTCCGTAATCTTGTAAATAAATTCTGTCTTGTTAAAAACTCAATGGTTTGACCAGCTGCATCGCTCCTGGAATATCTGCGTTACACCTGCTTAACACAACTAGCAAAGTTAGCGTCTGGTCCACTTTCTTGAAATGTTTTGAGGGCGTCTGGCCTGGTTCATAATAGATTGGGGGCTCATCCGGAATTTGTTCTATAGTTCCAATTTGGGATTAGGGTTGTTGGACTTGAAGGCACTGAGTGGTAGGTGTTAGTGTCTTTTGTTCTGGGTGTTGAATTTGGTTGGTTTAAACAGTGCTTGGGGTAGCAATGGCTCTTTCAATCACTAAGGATTTTCTGGAGGCAGAAGAAGTAACCTTGGGGGTTTTACAGGAGGTGATTAAGGCCAAGTTGCTGGAATTAGCAAACAAGCTGGAGCTGCCTCCTTCTGTAAGGGAAGGGGAGATAATTACAGCAATAGCTGAGCATTTAAATTTGCTGGAAACACCATCAGAATCTTTAGAATTGGCTAAAATTCAATTGAAATTGGAGAGGCTTTAATTACAGCCAAAAGACAAGGAAAGGACAATAGAAATGAAACCATTTTAATGAAGATTAAAAGGAGAACAAAAAGAAAAAGAGAAGAGAGAGAAAAGGAGAGAGAGGAAAGGAAGAAAGAGAGGGGGTTTGAACTTCAGAAATTGGTGTTTATGCAGGAGTTCAAAAATTCACTTCTTGAAGTAATGAGAACTCATGTGAAAGAGCAGAAGGTTAAAATGGCAAGATTAGCAGTTGAAATGGCTGATGATTGAGTTGGTCTATAAAGCAAAGTCAGGCTTCCAAAATCAATTTCAATCCATGAGAGATAGAAGTTAGGGAAAAGAGAAATCCTAAAGTGGAAAGGAAAAGGTAGATCTCGGTGAAGATCATAAGAATAACTTACCATGGGTAAAAAGGAAACCCTTGAAGGAGAAAGAGAAGTTAATAAGCTCCGGTGTTTTCACTGCAATAAAGTAGGCCACATGAAATGATAGTGTTGATGGGTTAGGAAAAGCACAGGGAAGCCAGATGTAGGAAAACAGGATAAGCCAGTGAATTTTGTGGGAATTATAATGGAAAGCACAGTGGAGGCTTGAAAGCTGCATCACAATGTACAACCAGGTCAGAGGTTGGTTAAGGAGGAAGGGCCAGATCTTCTTAAACTGTATACTCGTAAAGGTAAAGTTTACTCGTATAGGCCAGGAGCAGCAGGTAAAGAGGTTACAATATTAAGAGATACAGGATCCTCTTAATCTGTGATGTTGAAAGATGAGGAGGTATGTACTTCTGAAGGACTTCATGGTGAGACAAGAAGAGCTCAAGTATGTAAAGTGAGGTTAGCGTGTCCAGTGAAGAGTGGAGAAGTCGTGGTAGGAGTACGGGACAAACTCTCAGCTCCAGGAATACCATTTGTCCTTGCTAACAAATATAACTCATTCACAGGTAGGAGTACCGCCCATTGTGGTTGAAAGGCCATTGGAAACTTGGGCAACTGAACTATTGCAGGACACATATCCTGGGATTTTTCATGACTCTGTGGTAATGAGGTCACAAAGTCACCAGCTGAAACAGGAGAGATCAAAGAATGCAGATAAGAAAGTTGAAGTGGAATTAGCAGAGACCCTGTTTGATCACATGGTGGAGACAAACCAGGAGCAGATAAGTGACAAAGCAAACATCTTTAGCTCAGATAAATTAACTGTGTTACAGCAGAAAGATGAAAATGTAAAGCAATTGTATCAAAAGGCATACACCTAAAAAGAATCGGAATATATCCCTGAATGTTATCTTAAAAATGATGTCTTAATGAGGAAATGGAGACCATCACATATTCAGGCAGATGAGAAATGGGCGGAAGATCATCAAGTTATATTGCCAGTGGGTTATGGAAAGGAAGTGATGTTGCAAGTGGCGCATGGTCATTTTGAAGTGAGAAAGACGCAAGCTAAAATACAAAAACATTTTTACTTTCCTGGACTGCACAAGGATGTGGTTGAATTTTGCCAGACATGTCATACATGTCAGGTAATTGGAAAACCACAGGCAGTAATAAAACCTGCACCTCCAACACCTATTCCTGCATTGGAGAAATCTTTTACAAGATTCTTAATTGATTGTGTAGGAATCCTACTTAAAATAAAAAGTGGGAATCAGTATTTGTTAACAATAATAGATGTATCCACTAGATTTCCAGAAGCCATTTTGTCACGCAATTTCACAGCTAAAAGGATTGTAGAGGAGTTAGTCAAATTTTTCGCTAGATATGGACTACAGAAATACAATTTGATCAAGGGTCAAACTTCACATTGAAATTATTCAAGGAAGTTATGGACAGCTTAGGAATAAAACAATTCAAATCTACTGCGTACCATCCAGAGCCTAGAGTGCTAGAAAGGTGATATCAGATATTAAAGACCATGTTGAACGCTTATATTCAAAACTATCAAGATGATTGGTTTAAGGGAATTCCATTTGTAATTTTTGCGATCAGAGATGCACCAAAGGAATTGACCAAATTCAATCTATTTGAATTCGTTTTTGGGCATGAAGTGAGAGGACTGCTAAAATTGATTAAGGAGAATTTGGTATGTCAGAATTCAGATACCACGTATTTGGACTATGTGTCAAATTTTCAGGAATGATTAAATAGAGCAGGGGAGTTGGCTAGATAGGATTTAAAAGTATTACAACATTCAATAAAACAGGAGGCAGGCAAGAAATCAAAAACTTGCAATTTTGTTATCAGAGATAAGGTGTTGGTGTTACTTTTAGTGATACGTGAACCTTTAAAAGGAAGTGTTAGTGTAACCTTGTCAAGTCAAAAGGAAATTGAGTGAGGTGAATTATTTGATAAGGAATCCAGATGGAAAGAAATCTCACAGAATGTGTCATGTGAATGTGCTCAAAAGGTATTTTGACAGGGAAGGAAAGCCAAAGGAGGCTGTAATTGGTTGCAACACTGAGGGAAGAACCAAGTTCAGACGATTCTGAATTGGCCATTCCTCAACCTAAATTGGAGAATGAGGAAGTTGTCAAAAATAGGGATAAATTATTGAATTACCTTCCAGAGAAAAATCAAAATGACATGAAAGAGTTATTACTATCACAAGGGGAGAATGTGGAAATAAGCTGGGAAGTACTAACCTAATAATGCATGATGTAGATATAGGAGGTGCTGTTCCAATTAGGCAATATCCTTATTGTTATAACCCTCTAAAGTTGGCACAGGTTCAAAAGAAGATTGAATGCATGCTCCAAGATGACATAATTGAAATGAGTTACAGTGACTGGAGCTCACCCATAGTAATGGTTCCAAAACCAGATGGTAGCCAATGGTTCTGTGTATACTATTGCAAAGTCAATGCACTTACAAAGACTGATGCATATCAAATTCTGTGTTTGGAACACTGTGTTAAAAAGGTGGGACAAGTTTCTGTGTTCGACTTGCTCAGAGGATCCTTGCAGGTACCTTTGTCAGAGAGAGTGAAGGCAGTTTTGGCTTTCTTAACGCCGGATAGACTGTGCCAGTTTAAAGTCATGCTATTTGACATGAAAAACCGTGCAAGCCACATTTCAGAAACTAACCAATAAATTTCTGATTACCCAATTGTGCCATATATATTGATGACATGGTGATTTTTAGTTACGTGTGAAGGAACATTTGCAACATTTACCAGAATTGTTCGATTGACTTTGGAAGGCAGGCTTGGTGATAAACCTGGCCAGAAGTGAATTTGCCAAAGTCCAAGTCACCTTCCTGGGCCATGTTATTGGACATGGACAAATGGCCCCACAGAATTCAAAAACCAAGGTAACTGGGAAGTTTCCATACCATCGACAAAAAGAACACTACTACAATTCCTGGGATTGAGTGAATTTTATTGAAAATTCATACCAAATTTTAGCAGTGTGGCTGCTCCACTCAATGAATTGCTAAAGAAAGGAAAGAGGTTTCAGTGGACAGCGGACTGTCAGAAGGTATTTGACAGCCTGAAAGCTGTGTTAACCACTGCCCAAATGTTAGCCACACCTAAGTATGCAAGGTGGCTATCGATGCGAGTGATATGGGTGTCAGTGCTGTGCTCATGTAAGAAGACGATGAGCAGCTAGAAAGGCCTATCAGGTATTTTTCCAAGAAATTGAACATTCATCAGCAGAAATATTTGCCAGTTGAAAAGGAGATTTTGAGCTTGGTGTTGGTGTTAGAACATTTCAATGTTTATGTTACCAGTAATGTATCCGAAATAATCATACACTGATCATAAGCCGTTGAAGTTTGTGAAGAAATTTAAGGACAAACATGCCAGGCTGTTGTTACAGCCATTCAATTTGGAAATTATCCTTGTGGCAGGATGAGAAAATTACATAATGTTGAGACTTGAATGAGAAATGGAGGATTTTGGTGGCATGAGTGAAACAGACTGAAGCAAAATATAATAGTGCATGTTTGCATGATTATTGTCAATGTAATGTTTGTGGGTGTTGTTGTGTATTAACAATTTAAGATGAAGGAGTTTTAAGCTGAAGTCGTCTTTGGATATTGATGGTTTTGTTCTAAGGGGCTAGATGTGATGATATTGCTCTTTTTAACAAGATTATGTTGTCCTTGGTTTCCTTTTTCATTGAGGTCATAAAAGACACAGTCTCTGAAAGTCTAAGTTTGAAGGGTTTAGGGCCAACTTGATTATAGCAAACAGAAACTGCCTCAGGTAAAATGCTTTTAGGTTTAAAAAAAACACCTGGACAATGAAAGGGGAGTGGCCAGTTCTCTCAACACAGCTTTTCTCTGGTTTGGTCTGGCTAATCACTGAAAGTAGTCAAGCTGTTTTGAAGCTGTTGATCCAAGAAATAGCTACATGGCAGAGTGTGTTCCATGCTGCTATCTCTCTTTGACTTCTCTCCTGTAAGACCCTGGGTTTGCTTTTATCTTTTGTGCCAAGGGGTGTTTGTGGGGATTGTGGCAAGTATTGGGAACTGCATCATTAAGTTGGTATAATCGTTGGGTTTTTGGATAGGTTAAGTTATTCTGTATTCTGTTTTCTTTTGTTTGTGTTTCATTTGGTAATCTTGTAAATAAATTGGTCCAACTGCCTGGCTTGAAGCAAAATACATGCACTATAGACAAAATACAAAGAAAAGAAAAGAATTGGCTTGACTGTAACTCTATCAGAATACATTACAAAATAATAAAGCACTCATAAACTGTTCCAACATAGTAAGATCCCATAAACACGCCTTTGGCAAAGGCAAAGTCAGTAAAATAGATTGCCACATCTGTAATTCTAGCAGCAGGATGAGAACTCAAGCTTTTATCTGTAGCAAACAGAGAGAAATATTGTAGTAGTTTTCACAACCCCAACAGCTACTGAAAGGGAAACTAAAAAAATCTGGTTCTGTGGGAGATTGACTTCACCCATTCAGGCTGTTTCTTTTGTTCCAATTTAAAAAAGAACCAGAGGCCTCACAAGCTGTTTACTTTATTGGCTTGAAGCTGACCACACTACATCTGTGTCTCAATCTCTTTTAATAAAAAAAAAGGACAAAATACACCTCATGATAGGCTGCAGTCACCAATAGAACTGATCATGAATTTGGAAAAGATAGTATTAATGGTACTACAATCAATTTTGTGATTCCACATGAAAATATTCCACTTTTATACCAAATTGTGATGAAAGTATGACTACAAAGATATATGAGAAATACTCTGATTTCAAATTGATCGTTCTGGAAAAAGTCAAGATGGTTATTCAGATATTCAGTGATTTGGTGGACTACACTCTAAATGTTGACCAGTTTCAGGAAATGTCCATTCTGCTGGACATTTGTGCAACACTTCAGGCATCAAATGCTAACTGTGAGAATGGATTTAGACTCATGAACTTGATTAGGTGGAAAACCAGAAATAGATTATAAGTAAAACACTTAGACAACATGATACAAGTTAAGTCTTACATTTCTTCTGGATAAAGTATCAACTGAGATCAGTGTACAATCAGTGGGCAGCAAATAAGGATAGGCTCAAAATGTTGCCAAAGGAATGAATAAATTCCTGTGTCCTCTTTTGATCATATTGTATATGTAATGCATGTAGTAACTTCGCTAAGCAACTCCCCTGTTGTCTGAGCTGAACAAACAATTTTATTTATTTTAGCAGGTAGAATGCCTTTAACTATAAAATAATATAAATGCAATTTTTAATAGTTACCTTAACAAACTTCAAAAAAATTGTAATGCGACTTTTGCTGAATGGATGCAATGTGCTGCTTAGACTATTCCAAGTTCCAGAAAAATGAGGGGGAACACTGGTTCCAAAAATCTTGTGTGGCTTGGAGGAAAACTTGCAGTTAGTGGTATTCGCAAACATCTGCTGACCTGTCCTTCTGAGTGTTAGAGGACACAGGTTCAGAAAGTACTGATGAAGGACCCTTAGTAAGTTACAGCAGTATATCTTGTACACACTACATGCTGGGTTGACAGTTAAAGGAAATCTGTAGTTTGCAGAAATATATCAATTTACTGGTCATGTAGGGAGAATTGGGGCAAATAGAATTTAACATAGAGAAATGTGAGGTCATGAATTTGACAATAAATGGGAGGATACTAAACATGGAAGGTAATGGGGGATATTGGGATGCTTGCTTCCTTGTCCTTGTATGTTGAAGGATGAGTTCAGATAGTGGTTAAAATCAAGTCTCTCTATTCCCAAAGTCATCACAACAGTTAAAGTTTTTTTCATAAAAGTTTGCAAAGTTCCTTAACTTACCTGTCATTTAGACCTTGTTGACAAAAAGCACAGACCAGGTTTACATATTTAACAAGGATTACTACGTGTCGTAAATAATTAGATTCTAGCTACAGGTAAATAATTATGAACAATTGACAGAAATGTCTACTAGTGAAAATTCTAACCCCCTTATAAATCTCTTTCGATGTACATATACAAACACAAGCAGACCCAGAAAAGCCATTAGCATCATGGACACAGGGAAAGATTGGCAAGACAGTTAAATCATCAATTTTCCACAGAGTTCACTTAGATGACCTTTTTGATTTGTCAGGATCTGCTGCTCATTGATCTTTCTTCTCCAGGTACTTTCATTTACTTGCAGGTGACATAGAGCGACTGATTCATGCTGGTAACTCCTCTGACTTGTTGATTAAAAGCCACAACTTACAGTAACTGCTGATGGGAAATAATTCGTTTTCTTCCGGCTTGAGGTGTTTTTTATTAATGGGGAGAAAAGGACATTTTCTGACTAAACATTCATACCCATAAGATATTCAGCTACCTGAGAGACAAAGGTGCTAGCAGGTAGAAGGCTTTGTCACAAACAACTGGTCACCATTCCACACACCAAACAGCTAATTGTTGCCAATCAAGACTAATTTTGCACCCACCTCTGGTTTCAGTTCACCTGCAACTAAACCTCCCCCTACTGCATGAACAAACTGCAGTGTTAACGGCCAATGTGTATTATTAAACTTCTTAAAAACTGCAGTATTCTTTACCATATTCCTTGGTTTTTAAAACAGACCTTATCCTATTTCAGTTCACAGTCAAAAACACAGAAAAATCAAAAAAAATTACAGAAGTTGCATGGAATACTTACCTTTATTAGAGAAGGTATAGAATGTAAGAGGGTAGTTAGAATAAAACACAACTTAAGTCACAACTTGAGAACTGTGTGCAAGTCTGGTTGCCTCAATATAAAAGGAGGTAATAGCTGTAGAGAGAGTTAAGAGGAGATTTCCAAGGATTTTGCCAGGCCTGGAAAGTTTCAGCTATAAGGTCAGATTCGATAGTTTGGAATTAGATTCCTTACAATAGAGGGGGCTGAGGGGAGATTTGATTGACATGCAACAAGATTGTGAGGGGCCTGGAAACAGTGGGTGGAAAGAACTTATTTTTCTTAGCAGCAGTTGTATGGGTGTAGATTTAAATTGATTAGTATAAGGATTGAATGAGAAATAAGGGAAAATCCATCTTCAACTCATTTAAAAGGTTACTAATTATACACTTGAAATCCCATAACCTCCAGGGGTATGGATCAGGAGCTGACAATTTGAATTAGGCTGGGTGGGTTTTTTTTGGTTGTTATAGACATGTGAGAAGTTACTCTTCAGAGGCTGACCTCTTATCACTAATCACCCTTTATTTACAAATACATAGCCTTTAACAATAGCAGTGCCACTCACTGAGTCAGGTATTCAAGCTCCCAATATCCCTCACATTTACCATTTATGTCAGCCAGGTCTCCTTGATTGGATTAGATTAACAGCCCCAATCAGAGAACTCAAATTCAACTAAGTTCAAGGTTTACCCAGTCATTCCAACGATGTGGGGAAGCTGCTGGTGGCAATTTTTGTCCTTGTGGACACTCTGGGCTCTGTCCCACCAGTACGGCTATGTCTGTGCCCAAGACTAGCCACCAAATATAACTCCTCACCAACATTTTTTTTTGGAAACTCTGTATTCCCTGGTGGAGTTCAGCCAGGATTTGATTGTGACCTTTGCTCACGACAATCACTTTTACTTCCCATGACATTTGTTGGTCTCTCTGGGTCCAAAAAGGTTTTAATTCTAACTGCAGTGGCCTCTTGGTTTCCTCAGTCGTTTCAGTTTGGAAAAGAACTGGATCTTTGTGTCCTTCATCTGATGTTGTTAGCTCTGACAGGTAGCATGTCCAGAAAATTCAATCTCATGACAGACTCTTCCATTGGAGCCACCATCGGTGGTATATCTGCTAATGGAAGGTGGCTCAGTACATCTGCATTCACCATTCGGTCTCCTGGATAGTGTTCTAATTTCTCATTATAAGCATGCAATATTTGAACACACTGCTGAATGTGACCTGAAGGTATGGGTGGCACTGCCTTATCCTCTTGAAGCATCTCATTAAGGGTTAAACCAAATTCACAGGGTTCTGCCAGACATCTTAACTGAGTCAAATGCCCCAATATGGATTTTCCTGGATCTCAAATTGCTGAATAATTGGGGTCATAATATTTCTTAACCATGTCAATCAATTCTTGAAAGTTTTTAGTATCTAGTGCCTCAGGAAAAGTTAAGCTCCTCATGACAGAAAAACCTACAGTTCCATAGGAGAATTACTTGTTTTTCATTTGCCACAATGTAATTTGCCTATAAGAAAGAATGCATTCTTTCCACATAGTGGGCCCAGTTCTCGATGGCAGGATTGAATGAGTCAAACTTCCCAAATAGAAGCATGATGTAAGAAAATGCTTACCCACCTTCAAAATAACTGTTGTGAGTGAGTTTCTTCAGGATCATGCTTTACTATGATTGCCACTGAAATAATACTTCAAAGGCCAGAACCCCATCACCAGTGACCCTTTATTTACAAATGCACAGCTTTTGACAATAGCACTGCCTGTCACTCAGTCAGACATTCAGGACTCAATATCTCTGACATTCATTCTTTTATGTCAATCCAGTCTCCCTGATTGGACCAGATTAACAGTCCAATCAGGGAACTCATATTCCATGAGGCCCCGCTGGCTGACCTCAATACAATGACTACAGTGGGCAGAGTAATCTCCTCCTCTGCCTCTTTAAAAAACATTTTCTAAATATTCTAAACATCTAAAGAGGAGGAATTGAGTGAGGATGTGGGGAGAGGGCAGGGGAGTGTCAGCATGTATATTGCATCTAAGAAAGACCACCATGGCCATGATAGATTGAGTGGCCTTCTTTATATTGTAACGATTCTATGATTCTATGCAGTCTTCACAGGCTTAGATGGGTCCTATCTCATAATCATTTAGTTGAATGGAATTTAGAAGCCTTTGGTTTCCAGATGTCGAGACAAACTTTAGTAGATGACGACAAATTAATCCCTCCTTCTCACGAGCTGGTTTAACTGATTGTTCAGGAAAGATGTATTTTTCTTGCTAGAGAATGGTGTTGGTTGATCAGTTGGTTTCCAAACTGTCTTGTTTCTGTCTGGCTTTCGGAACAGTGAAATTTGTTATCTGAAGTCAGTTCTGATCAGGTGTCCACATGGTTAACATTTGTACAGTCCATACAACTGATGTGAAGCAAGGTGCCATTGCTACATGGTATGAGGATGTTTAGTGGTTGTTAACAACTTCTTAGTATAAACTGGTTTCTCCTCATCTCTCTGTCTCAGGCTTGAACTCACAAACACAGAGTGTAGGGGAAACCACTGAACTAAAGATTCAGTAAGTATTAGTGATTTTTGAGCAGATTTCTAGCTCAGATTGATGATAAGTATTTTAGTTAGCTCGCTGAGTTTGAAGGTTTGTTTTCAGGCATTTCGTTACCTTACTAGATAACGTCATCAGTGAGAGCTACATCACACTGCAGCACCCAAAAACTACAAAAAGCAGAAGAAAAATATCTCTACAATATTTTCAAGAAAAATGGGAACCCAATAAGCACAATCTGCTGATTCCTCAGAAACAGATCCAAACAAGCAGACACAATGCAACAAAAAACTATAGCCACAGTACCTCACATCAAAGACATATAAGACATTACTTCCAACTACTCAGACTTCTTCGTATCATGGTAACCTTCAAACCTACCAACACACTTAAACAGTGACTAATGAACCTAAAGGATCCAATAGATATCACCAGCAAAAACTAATGTCATTTACATGATACCATGAAAGAACTGTAAAAAAAAACACTTGCATCAGACAAACAAGCAGGAAACTTGCCACCAGGATGCATGAACACCATCTGGTCACCAAAAGACACAACCCACTAACACTAGTTTCTATACATACAGACAAAAAAGGATACCACTTTGACTGGGACACCACACACATCATAGGACAGGTGAAACAAAGACACAGGTGAGAATTCTTAGAGGCATGCCATTCTAACCATAGCTCCATTAATAAACGCATCGATTTAGACCTTATCTACCTTCCCTTGAAAAAAAGAACCGGCATCATCCACGTTAAGAAACCAAGACTTGTAAGTAGAGAGGCGGGGCATACCACCAGCGACTCTCATTGATGATGTCACCTAGTATGGTGACGAAACATCTGAAAACAAACCTTTAAGCTCAGCGAGCTAACTTACATACTTATTCAGTAAATGTATGGACAATAGGAAGTGAAAATTCACAACTAATTTTGTCTCAAGTGTATCTTTTCAAGGGAAGAGATCACACCCAGAATCTTTGCATTTGATAACATTCTAGAGACTTAAATTAAGTTTTGTGCCGAAATCACAAAACATCTGAGTCTCAACAGCTAGTTTTTGCAATTCATTATCCACTTTTAAAGTTACTTTCAAGAAATCTTGACCACTGACTGTCAGTAGCAGCAATGTGAACCACCTGCAAGGTGCACTGCAGACATTCATCAAAGTTCCTTAGACAGCACCTTCCAAACCCACAATCATCTTCATCTGGAAGGACAGAGGCAGCTGATACATGGGAACACCACCATCTGCATGTTCCCTTCTAAGCCACTCGTTATCCTGATTTAGAAACATATTGCTGTTCTTTTGTTGGGTCAAAATCCTGAACTCCATTCCTCACAGCTGTGTGTTGGGATACTTAACACCAAATCCACTGCAAAAATTCCCAAGAGCAATTAGCAATGGTCAATAAATGCTGGCCTAGCCAGTGATACTCCCACTGCATAAATGAATGAAAAAAATGTCTAAATGAACTAATGTCTCGATCATGAAATTTAGGAATATGACAGCTTTACTCAGCAAATACAACCGAAACATATCACTTCATATTTCTCCATCTTAAGTTTCACCTACAATCTGTCCACTCATTCAACTAACTTATTCATATGCTAAAGTGAGGACTGCAGATGCTGGAAATCGGAGTCTAGATTAGAGTGGTGCTGGAAAAGCACAGCAGGAAAGGCAGCATCGGAGGAACAGGAAAATCAACGTTTCAGGCAAAAGACCTTTGGCTACATAGACAGTCCATCTTCCATAGTTACACCGGCACCACTCCCACCTCTTCCTCCGCTACGTTGATGACTGCATCGGTGCCACCTCGTGCTCCCGCGAGGAGGTTGAGCAATTCATCAACTTCACCAATACATTCCACCCCGACCTCAAATTCACCTGGACCATCTCTGACACCTGCCTCCCTTTCCTGGACCTCTCCGCTCCAGGCTGAATATTTACCATCTACCACCACTCTCTGCCTTCGACCGGTTAGCCAGTTTTCTATCCAATTGGCCAAATTTCCATCTATCCCATGCCTCCTGACTTTCCTGACTTATTGCACTAATGGCCTATTTGGCTTATCTTCTTCTTCAATATGGTGATCAAGGTGCCTACCCTACCCCCTGCACTGCCTGTCATTTTTGGCTGCCGTTACTGATCAAGTTTCCACGTGTTCCCACCCAACTCTTTTATTTAAGTCTACATCACATGAAATTACCCACTGAGCTCTGGCCCTGTAGTTTAGCCATGCTATAGTGCTACACTTCCTCTAGCTGAAACCAGGGTGATTGGTTTCCCAACAGTGACCAATGCACTATTGTCTCCCACATTTATACGTTAAATTACACCACGTACAATTCTGGGGACCCGGGTTCAAATCCTACCACGACAGATGGTATAATTTGAACTCAATAAAATCTGGAAGTAAGACTCTAAGGATTACTATGAATCCATTGTCATCTGGTTCCTTAATGTCCATTAAGGAAAGAAACTGCCATCCTTACCTGGTCTGGCCTACATGTGACTCCAGACCCACAGCAATGTGGCTGACTCTTAACTGCCCTCTGGGATGGGCAATAAATACTGGCTTGGCCAGCAACGCTCTTATCCCATGAATGAGTTCAAAAAAATTATTGTCCCCACTGCATCCTAGTTTCCAGGCCCCACAATTGAAATTCCAACTTCCCTGTCACAGCTTTAGCATCTGCAATAGCACCTGATAACCATCGTCACGCTCCCTGTGTTGAATTTAAGTGAGCAGAGCCCTTAGACTGACCATCCCATTCCCTCAACTAACTTGGATAGTCAGAGTGATGGTGAGTGACCAGATCCCTGACTGAGGTCTGGACCAGTTGTGACCCAGTTGCTAAACTGTTGTGATGTGAAACCCTGACCCTGATTGCCCCAAATGGCCAACTGACCATATTCAAGACCCCAATTTGAGACCACTTGCTGCTCTTGACCAGCTGTGCCAGGAACCCCTGACTGCTAACAGTCCCTCCTGACTTGACCAACAATGACTCCCCTTAGACATTGAGTCATGGCCATTTGACTGAATTGCATTCAATGCGTTTGCCATGTAAGCTACTGACACATGGTGCAGTTGTAACTTTGATGTAGCATAGTGCCATCTGCCGCCACCTTAGCTGATCACTGCTCATTACCATTGTCAAACTACTTGACCTTGTGTCTGTGCTAAATTGTGGGGGAAGACAGAAGCACTGTCTGAATGAGGGGTGAAAGTGCAAAAAGAAAGGCAAGATGGAAATGCTGTCAGCATCCAAGTAGGCAAAATGCCATTGAGCACTAAAATAACAAGCAAAAATCCTTAAGATGCACCCTGCCCTGATGTAAGGGATTGGTGCCCAGCCCTGGCAGCAGCATTATAATGCAAGATATCTGTGCATTCCAAAGGGCAGCATGCAAATGGAGAACTGTATTCTAAGGGAGTCAGAGATGTGCCATAATAATTGATGAGGCTGACTTAGGTGTTATGCCAACATTCGTCAACAGGCGAGGAGGGGACAGATGTAGGTAGTCGCTGCCTGTGGAGCGTATCCTGAGATATGGGGAGTGTTGTCCAAAGCTGAGACTTGTAGGAGCAAGAAGCAAGCTGGAGCTTCCTGGTACCCGCTTTAACTTCCATATCGGGAATTCTCACCAACTCATTTCTCTCCAGCACATAGGAAGCTGTTTATAAACAAGGTGAGGTTAGGTATTAATGACATGAAAATTTTGTTTTTTATTTTTTGTACGATGTGGGTGTCACTGGCTGGCCAGCATTGATAGCCCATCCCTAGTTGCCCTTGAGAAGGTGGGATTAAGCTGCTTTCTTGAACCACTGCAGTCCACCCCGCTGTGCATTGTCCCAGAATGCTATGAGGAGAGAATTCCAGGATTTTCATCCAGCAACAGGGAAGGAATGATGATATATTTCCAAGTCAGGATAGAGTCATAGAGATGTACAGCATGGAAACAGACCCTTCGGTCCAACTCATCCATGCCGACCAGACATCCCAAACTACTCTCATTTGCCAGCACTTGGCTCATATCCTTCTAAACCTTTCCTACTCATTTATCCATGCAGATGCCTTTCAAATGTTGTAACTGTACCAGTCTCCACCACTTCCTCTGGCAGCTCATTCCATACACGCAGTGCCCTCTGCATGAAAAAGTTGCCCCTCAGGTCCCTTTTAAATTTTGCCCTTCTCACCCTAGACCTATGCCCTCTAGTTCTGGACTCCCCCACCCCAGGGAACTGACCTTGTCTATTTACCCTATCCATGCCCCTCATGGTTTTATAAACCTCTATAAGATCACCCTTCAGCTTCTGACACTCCAGAGAAAACAGCCCCAGTCTGTTCAGCCTCTCCCTATAGCTCAAATCCTCCAACCCTGGCAACATCCTTATAAATCTTTTCAAAATTCACAACATCTTTCTGATAGGAGGGAAACCAACATTGCACACAATATTCCAAAAGTGGCCTAACCAATGTCCTGTACAGCCACAACATGACCTCCCAAGTCCTACACTTGATGCTCTGACCAATAAAGGAAAACATACCAAACACCTTCTTCACTATCCTATCTACCTATGACTCTATGAACCTGCACTCCAGGGTCACTTTGTTCAGCAACGTTCCACAGAACATTACCATTAAGTGTATAAGTCCTGTCCTGATTTGCTTTTCCAAAATGTAGCACCTCACATTTATCTAAATTAAGCTCCAACTGCCACTCCTCAGTCCATTGGCCCTTCTGATCAAGATCCCATTGTACTCTGAAGTAACCTTCTTCGTTGTCCAATTTTGGTGTCATCTTCAAACTCACTAACTATTCCTCCTATGTTCACATCTAAATCATTTATATAAATGACGAAAAGCAGTGGACCCAGCACCAATCCTTGTGGCACACCACTGGTCACAGGCCTCCAATCTGAAGTGAGTGGCTTTCAGAGTAACTTGCAGTTGTAGTACAGGATGACCACCATACCTGCAGAATTAGCTTCTGTGGTTTCAGTTATCCACAGTTTGCCACGGCCCAAAAATCTTAGATGGAATATTCCAGAACCAGGAGCCAGGGGCTGTCGGGAGGTAAAATTTCCCATTTAAATGAAAGGGTTCACTACTGTCTGCTGTTTTGGGCTTCCGCAATATGTCTTGGAATGTATGCCCCGTGGATGTGGGGAAACTACTTTATTCCCATATATCTGCTGCCCTTGTCCTTCTAGATGGAAGTGGTCATGGGTTTGGAAAGTGGTGTCTCAGGATCTTTGGTGAATTTCTGCAGTACATCTTTTAGATGGTAATTACTGCTACTACTGAGTTTTAATGGCGGAGGGAGTAGTTGTTTGTGGTCATGGTGCCAATTAAATGGATTGTTTAGCCGAGACTATGTCAAGCTTTTGAGGGCTGTTGGAGTAGCACCCATCCAGCAAGTTGGGAGTATTCCATCACACAATCACAATCATCTTCCTATGTGTCAGATATGACTCTAACCACTGGAGAATTTTCCTCCCCCCAAATGCCCATTGATTCCAGCTTTGCTCGAGCTCCTTCATGCCATACTCGGTTGAATGCAGCATTGATGTCAAGGGCTGTCACTCTCAGCTCGCTTCTGGAATTCAGCTCTTTTTTCCATTTTTGAACCAATGTTGTAATGAGATCAGGAGGTGGCTGTCCCTGGCAAAACCCAAGCTGGTCGTCACTGAGCAGGTTATTGCTGACCAGCTGCTGCTTGATGGCATTGTTGATGATACCTTCTATCACTTTACTGACTATCAAGAGTAGACTGATGGAGGAGTATATTGGCCAGGTTAAATTTGTCCTGCTTTTCATTTGTAGGCTTTACCTGGGTAATTTTCCATGTTGTTGGTAAATGGAAGTTTTGTAGATATACAGGAAGAGCTTGGCTAGGGGATTGGTAAATACTGGAGCACGAGGCGTCAGTGCTATTGTTGGAATGTTGTCAGGGCCCATAACCTTGACAACATCTGGTGTCTCCAACTCTTTCTTGTTATCATGTGGAACGAAGCGAATTGGCTGATGACTGGCATCTGTGATGCTGGGGACCATTGGTGGGGGCAGAGACTGATCATCCACTCAGCACTTTTGGCTGGAAATTGCTGTGCTCTTCCGCCATTGAGGATGGGGATATTTGTGGAGTCTCCTCCTCCAGCATGCCATCCACCACCATTCACAACTGGATGGAGCAGGACTGGAGAGTTTAGATCTGACCCATTGGTGTGGGATCATTTAGCTCTGTATATCATTTGCTTCTTATGCTGGTTGCTGTTTGGTAGCTTCACTAGGTTGACCCCTCACCTTCAGGGACGCCGATGCTGCTCCTGGCATGTCCTCCTGCACTCTCCAGTGAACCAGGGTTGATCCCCTGGCTTGATGGTAAGGGAGTGAGGGATGTGCCAGGCTATGAGGTTTCAGATTGAGTTGGAGTACAATTTTGCTGTTGCTGATAGCCCACAGCTCCTCATGGTTACCTAGTCTTGAGTTTCTAGATCTGTTCAAAGTCTATCCCATTTAGCATGGTGATCATGTCGCACAGCATGATGGAGGTTATTCTTAATGTGAATGCAGGATTTTGTCTCCACAAGGATTGTGCAGTGGTCACTCTTACCAATTCTGTTGAAAAGTGTGGCACTAGAAAAGCACAGCAGGTCAGGCAGCATCCAAGGAGCAGGAGAATTGATGTTTTGGGCATAAGCCCTTCATCAGGAATCCCAAAACGTTGATTCGCCTGCTCCTTAGATTTTGCCTGACCTGCTATACCTTTCCAGTGCCATACTCTTCGACTCAGATCCCCAGCATCTGCAGTCCTCAATTTCTCCTTTTTTGCCCATTCTGTCATGGACAGATGCACCTGCAGTTGGCACATTAGGAAGGATTAGGTGAAGTATGATTGTCCCTCTTGTTGGTTCCCTCAATGTCTGCCGCAGACCCAGTTTAGCAGCTATGTCCTTTAGGACCCAACCAAATGCATGCAAATAGCCCTCTGGCCACTCAGAAATTAGATTAGATTAGATTAGATTACAGTGTAGAAACAGGCCCTTCGTCCCAACAAGTCCACACCGACCCGCCGAAGCGAAACCCTCCCATACCCCTACATTTACCCCTTACCTAACACTATGGGCAATTTAGTATGGCCAATTCACCTGAACCTGCACATCTTTGGACTGTGGGAGGAACCGGAGCACCCGGAGGAAACCCAGTATGGCCAATTCACCTGAACCTGCACATCTTTGGACTGTGGGAGGAAACCGGAGCACCCGGAGGAAACCCACGCAGACACAGGGAGAACGTGCAAACTCCACACAGTCAGTCGCCTGAGGCGGGAATTGAACCCGGGTCTCTGGCGCTGTGAGGCAGCAGTGCTAACCACTGTGCCACCGTGCCGCCCACTTTGCCACCGTGCCGCCCACAATGTGCCACCATGCCGTCCACTCGCCTGCTCCACCTCACCATTCAAGCCTTGGGTAGAAAATTTATCTTTTTTCTTTCTCACCTCTGATTACGGGGAGTAATTGGGAATATGGGACAGCATTTTTGCAGGAGGTAGGGTGGGAAGAAATGTAATCCAGGTAGCTGTGGGAGTTGGTGGGTTTGTAAAAATGTCAGTGTTCCAAAGATGTGCAGGTCAGGTGAATTGGCTATGCTAAATTGTCCATAGTTGTTAGATGCATTAGTCAGAGGGGGGTGGGTTACTCTTCGGAGGGTCGGTGTGGACTTGTTGGGCCAAAGGGCCTGTTTCCACACTGTAGGGAATCTAATCTAATATAATCTAATCTAATCTAAAAGTCGGTCATGATTGATGGAGATGGAGAGATTCAGGAAGAGGAGGAAGGTCTCAGAGATGGTCCAGGTGAATTTAAGGTCAGGGTGGAATGTGTTGGTGAAGTTGACTAACTGCTCAACCTCCTCGCGGGAGCACGAGGTGACGCTGATGCAGTCGTCAATGTAGTGGAGGAAGAGGTGAGGAGTGGTGCCGGTGTAACTATGGAAGATGGACTGTTCTACGTAGCCAACAAAGACACAGACATAGCTGGGGCCCATACGGGTGCCCATGGCTACCCCTTTGGTCTGGAGGAAGTGGGAGGATTCAAAGGAGAAATTGTTAAGGGTGAGGACCAGTTCAGCCAAACGAATGAGAGTGTCAGTGGAAGGGTACTGTTGGCGATATGGGGAGAGGAAGAAACAGGGGGCTTGGAGGCCCTGGTCATGGTGGATGGAGGTGGAGAGGGATTGGATGTCCATGGTGAAGATGAGTTGATGGGGGCTGGGAAAATGGAAGTCTTGGAGGAAGCAGAGGGTGTGGGTGGTATCTCGAATGTATGTGGGGAGTCCCTGGACCACGGGGGATAGGACAATATCGAGGTAGGTGGAGATGAATTCGGTGGGGCAGGACAACAATTAACAATTTCTCCTTCGAATCCACCCACATCCTCCAGATGAAAGGGGTAGCCATGGGCACCTGCATGGGCTCCAACTTTGCCTGCCTCTTTTTTGGCTACGTAGAAGAGTTCATCTTCCATAATTACACCAGCACCACTCCCCACCTCTTCCTCCGCTACATTGATGACTGCATTGGTGCCACCTCGTGCTTCCGCAGTTGAGGAGTTCATCAACTTCACCAAGACATTCCACCCTGACCTTACATTTACCTGGACCATCTCTGACACCTCCCTCCCTTTCCTGGACCTCTCCATCTCCATCAATGATGACCGACTTGACACTGACATTTTTTACAAACCCTAACTAACTTATCCATGTCCTCTTGGGTTCTTTCTCTTTCTTCCCCACAGTCCATGATGCTTCTAAGTTTTGTGTCATTTGCAAATTTTGGAATTGTGCACTGTAAGAAATTGCTGTACACCAAGGAAAGCATTGGCCCCAGCCCTAACCCCAGTGGAATCCCTTTGTGCAGTCTGAACAAAAAAAATTCACAGCTACTCTTTGTGTCACTCAGCTAGCTTTATACCCATGTTGCTTCTGTCCCTTTTATTCCATGAACTACAACTTGCTGAAAAATATTATTTGGTACTTCATCAAATGATTTTTGGAATCCATATATACTATGTCAAATCACCCTTTTACTGACTGAAACAAAAGTTAAAATATTTGCCTTCAACAAGATGGCTTCCCTTAATTAATCCACTCTTGTCTAAATGACTGTTAAATTTGTCCCGACCTTATTGTTTATAAAGATGTTCCCAGTCCCAATGTTAAATTGATTCGTCTATACTTCTGGACTGACCTTTACAGTCTTTTCTGAACAAGCATATAATATTTACAATCTTCCAGTTCTCCAACAACATCCCAGAATCTAAAGATGATTTGAAGATTGAGGTTAGTACCCCCGTAATATCAGCCCTTATTTCTCTCAGGTTCCTTGTGTCTATCTTCTCCAGTTCTGATGACTTATCAATTATAATTTAAGCCATATTTTCTAGTTTTAATCAACATTTAACCCATCCAGTTCTTGACTGAATCTCCTCTCTGAGCTAATGTTTCTTGAGATGTAGACATTAACTAAAGATATGGTTGTCCTGCAGCATGATACACAAACTCCCACATACTGCAGTTGGAATGTACCACTTGCCTTGCAATTTTTAACTTTGTTGTATTTATTTCATTAAAATCCATGTATTAAATAAAAGATTTTTTTTGTTTAAAGTTTATTTCTTTGTTATTCATTGCAGGTTCTTAGCCACAATTGCTCTTCTAGCCATCATATAACTGGTTAATCAAGATCAATTTCCGTTAATGTTAACCCCAGAATACCTTAGAATCATGCAGTCATAGAGATGACTTGTCCATGCCGACCAGATATCCTAAATGAATCTAGTCCCATTTGCTAATGTTGTAATTGTACCAGCCTCCACCACTTCTTCTGGCAGCTCATTCCATACATGCACCACCCTCTGCGTGAAAAGGTTGTTTCTTCAGTTCCTTTTAAATTTTTCCCCTCTCACCCTAAACCTATGTCCTCTAGTTCTAGACTCCTCCACCCCAGGAAAAGACCTTGTCTATTTACCCTATCCATACCCCTCAGGATTTTATCAACCTCTATAAGGTCACCCGTCGGCCTCTGACACTCCAGGGAAAACAGCCGCAGCCTATTCAGACTCTCCCTATAGACTTAGTCCAGTTTAAACTAAAATACCTAGGTTAACCTAAATGTCTGGCCACTTTGCCTTCTCTGGTGATTCTTTTTCTCTCCTGGCCATTTACCTCCTTCTGAACTTGCTGGATATGCCATCATGCCCAAATACCAAGAGTGAACTGGAACAAAATTATATTTGTAGTTTTTTTACATTTCTGATGGCCTCCAGAGGGCGCTCAGAGATAATACCCTTCTTGAAAGAGGGACCTATAGTTGAACTCTGTAGATTTACAGGACACTACTGCTTATCAGTCCTATAAAGTCATAGAGATGTACAACACGGAAAGGGAACCTTTGGTCCAACTCGTCCATGTTGACCAGATATCCTAAATTAATCTAGTCCCATTTGTCAGCACTTGGCCCATATCCCTCTAAACCCTCATGTACCCATCCAGATGCCTTTTAAATGTTCTAATTTTACCAGTCTCCACTACTTCCTCTGGCAGCTCATTCCATACATGCACCACCCTCTGCGTAAAAAACTCTCCCTTTAGGTCCCTTTTAAATCTTTCCCCTCTCACCCTAAATCTATGCCCTCTAGTTCATTTCTCCGCTCATTGTAGATAATATTATCAATAGTATTCTCTGCTAAGAATGACACTAACCATAAACATCCTTAATAATAAGTGAAATAACTGCACAGTGGCCAGTATTCCGTCATCAAATCAGCCTTTATTTACTCGTAGAAAGTCTTTGACACTAATCTAGCTCCCTCAGAACCTGCTGTCAGATTGTAAGGATGCTTGGTACTGCTGTTTATTTTTTTCTTTTTTTTCTCTTTTCTTTTTTTCCTTTTCTTTTTTTCTTTTTTTTGCGGGTGTGAGACACAGTGAGAGAAACAAGGTGCACAAGTCTTTATTCAATTTCCATCACCAGGAAGATAGGAAAACACCCGAGTGGCCAGTGACAAGCAGTGCCCTTCACATCAAAGGGCAATGCTGTGTGATCACCTCTTGTTTATATCTGTCAGCCAAGGCTCCCTGATTGTACCAGATTAACAGCCACAATCAGGGAACTCCCATTCTATGACGTCTACCTGGCTGACCTTGTTACACTCATTACATCCCTCACTCTTTGAGTCTGAGGACATAGGCCGGTTTTGTTTTGTAGCTCCTGATGGGGCATTTTATCACTGGTTTAGGTTCCTCTGACTCTGCCTTGGGTATGGACAATGTGTAATGCACAATAGCGTGCCTCTTGTGCCTGGAGCATCTCGGATGAAATTAATTCTCTTCTTCAGGCAGCAAATTAATTCTCTTCTTCTTGAGGCAGTGACATCTGCCATCTCCATCTCAGATTCTGAGGTCTCTGCAATGCTTCATGGAGAGGGAGAAGCGACAGGTTCCGCCAGCCTTTCCAACTGTTGCAAGAAACTGGGCATGTTTTACTCCTGCCCTGTTTGTGAGTTTGCAGCTTTCATATGGCCCAGCAGCCATCTCACTTACCTGAACTTTATACATCACTGGACCTGACCTTGCGACGACAATGTCTCTTACCCATGCAGGGCCAATCCTATGGTGCCTACACCAGTCTTCCCTTGAATAAACTGTCTGTCTCATTTAGTGGAGTCTTGTGTCTGGCATTGGCATTCCAGATGCCATTTCACCCTCCCCAGGACTGGGAAGATCAGGTTTAACTTGGTGCGGAGTCTTCTCTCCATTAGCAATTCTGCTGCAGCTATCCTTGGAGTTGCAAGAGAGATGGTCCAATAGTCAGATAGGAATCAGGAGAGTTTGATATCTAGTGAAGCTGTAAGCTGTTTCTTTAAATCCTTCAAAGTTTGAACTGCTCTTTCTGCCAGACCAATGGATGATAGATGATATGTATTTGTCCTTGTGTGTTAAAAATATTCAACTTTAGGAAATACTCTAATTCCCTGCTGGTAAACAATGGCCCATTATTTACAACCAATACTTTCAGGAATTTGTACATTGCAAAAGATGTACGCAGCTTTTCTATCATTGTTCCTGTGTTGGAGAATGAACTCTATGCATGCCCACAATGACTAAGAACATAGAGCCCATGAAAGGACCTACATAGTTACCCCAAGTCGAGGGTTTACCCAGCTATTCCCATAAATTTAGGGAGCTGCTGTCAGTAAGTTTTATCCTTGTTGGCACTCTGGACACTGCCCAACTCACGTAGCTATGTTTGCATCCAGTCCTGGCCACCAGATGTAACTTCTCGCCAATATCTTCATTTCAGAAATCTCTGGATGACCCTGGTGAAGTTCAACCAATATCTGGCAGTGACCTTTACTTGGGACAAACACTCTTGATTTCCATAATAATATGCCACCTGTACTATAATCTGAACTCACCAAGTCCAAAAGATTTCAATTCTGGTTGTGACAGCACTTTGGCTTCCTCAATCACCACCAGCTTTTTCAGTTCTGCCAGCACCAGACCATTCTGCATCTCGAGTTTGATATTGTCAGTTCTGACAGAAAGCGAGTCCAGAAAATTTGAAATCATTATGGACTGTCCAGTGGTGATACTACCGGTGGTGTATCTGCTGGTGGGAGTTGGCTCAATGCATCGTCATTCACTACCTGGCCTCCTGGATGGTGTTCCGACTTGCTACACAATACGCATTTAGTATTACAGCCCACCTCTGAATGCAACCTGAACCAAGTGTGGCCCAGCCTTGTTCTCTCTAAGTATAACTAGCAGGAGTTAGTGGTCTGTTATTATTAAAAATTTA
This sequence comes from Chiloscyllium plagiosum, assembly GCF_004010195.1. Taxonomy (NCBI): domain Eukaryota; kingdom Metazoa; phylum Chordata; class Chondrichthyes; order Orectolobiformes; family Hemiscylliidae; genus Chiloscyllium; species Chiloscyllium plagiosum. The sequence goes on along the minus strand of NC_057711.1, from coordinate 77,333,525 downwards.
TGTCTGTAAAGGAACTTGCAGACTCCAAGTATGACTGCAAAGCCTTCTTTCTCTATCTGGATGTATTCATGCTCTGAAATTAGCCAAAGACAGGGATGCATATGCTATAGATATTCTTCTCCACTGGATCACTTATGAGCTAATACTACCCCGATGCTGTATGGGGAGGCATCGCATGTCAATGTAAGATCTGACTTGGGATCATCCTCAACCAACACCTTAGAAGATGATAACTGTTTCTTCCTGAAAAGTATGGCTTGGCTACAAGACAATTTCTAAGACTGACCCTTTTTTTAAAGAGTTAATGCAGAGGTGCCAGGATGGAAGCCAGATAATGTATGCACTTGCTGTAATAATTCACCACCAGCCCAAGGAAAGAGTTAAGTTTTGGTACAGATGTGGGAGCTGGGGCACCTTTGATTGCCCTCACTTTATCTTCCAACAGGTGTAACTCAGACTTGTTGACTCTGTAGCCCAAGTAAGTCACTTGGGATGCCTGGAACACACATCTTTCCCTTTTAAGGCATACACCCACCATGAAGAAATGTCTGAGAACTATGTCCAAGATCTCTAAGTGCTCCTTATTTGTCTTCCATGTTATTAGCACATCATTTAGATAAATGGCAACCTTGTAAAATGTTCTCCATCATCCGCTGAAAAATTGCACAGGCTGATGATATCCCAAATGTCAGTCTCATATAATGGTTCAAACCCTAATGGGTATTAATTGTAGCATACTTCTTGTAATCCTCATCTAACCGCAACTGCCAGTATGTGTGACTCATGTCCAGCTTTGTGAAGGTCAGAACCATTGTCGGCTTTGCATATAAATCCACTATGTGAGGGGTTCCAGCTGCGAAAGGAGCTTTACTATTTGTTTAAAATCCCCACAAAGGCCAAGCAACTCATCGGGCTTTTCAATCAGGCAGAAATGGGTACTGCAGATGCTGCAGATTAGAGTCTAGATTAGAGTGGTACTGGAAAAGCACAGCAGGTCATGCAGCATCTGAGGAGCAGGAAAATCAACGTTTTGGGCAAAAGCCCTTCACCAGGAATGAGCCTGAAAAAGGGCTTTTGCCTGAAACGTTGATTTTCCTGCTCCTTGGATGCTGCCTGGCCTGCTGTGCTTTTCCAGCACCACTCTAATCTGAGCTTTACAGTCAGTATAACCTGTGCTGCCGATTCCGCAAACTGTACTGGTTTGATGATTCATTTTCTTTTCAGCCTTCTGATTTCTGCCTTTACTCTTGCATGCCAGAATACCCTGCAACTCATATGCTCCACTTGCCGCATTTTCCAATAACAGGGCCAGTTGCAGTGCTTGTTTGAAGTCCAGTTGTGCTTCAGCTTGTAGACGCTTATGCATGGTTACGCCATTAATCCCACATAGCAAACAGTCTCTCAGCAGCTCATTAAGGGTTAATCCAAAGTCATATCCCTCTGCTACTCATCTTGGTTAAAACTCCTGATATGAATTCCCTTGGTTCTTGAACTGCCAAATAAAAATAATAATGTCTCAGAATTAGAGGAAACTCAGGTTCATAACATTCCTTAACTAAATCTGTCAATTCTTGAAGGGTTTCAGTATCTGGTGCCTCAGGGAAAGTTATGCTTTTAATATCTGAAAAAGATGTGGGTCCACAAGCTATCAGGTGGATTACTAATTTGTCCGGAGAAAATAATGCATTCTTTCCACAAACTGGGCTCAGTCTTTGACAGCTGGGTCGAACAAGTGAAGCCTCCTAAATAATTGCATGATGTAAGCAACTCAAGGACTACTATCGCAAGTGAGTTTCTTCAGGATGTGCTTTACTCTCATTGCCACTGAAGTAACTCCATTGAGGGCAGTACCTCGTCAACAGATCTCCTTACATTTGCACATAGAAAGTCCTTGACACTGATTCAGCTCCCTCAGAGCCAGGTATCAGAGTATGAGGATGTCTGACACTCCTGTTCTTATTTGTCAGCCATGGCTTCCTGATTGGACCAGGTCAACAGCCCAATCAGGGAACTCATATTTTATGATGTCCATATGGCTGACTTCGTTACAATCAATAATATTATTATTGATTTCACTATTTCTTTCTGATGTGCGTGTAACATTGCAAACAAAATCCTCGACCTAATCATTGAGTTACTGAGACATTCAATTTCATCAATTTATTTTCTTACAAGAATGTGATAAGGGAGGGGTGTTTGGTCATTACCTAGGAATAAGAGGTAGAACAGTTATTTAGGTATGTTCTTTTCTAATATGTAAACTCATCCCACAGAATATATATGGCACTAAAAAGGCCATTCAGTCTATCATGTTTGTACAATACATCTCATTAGGTAATTTCTGAGGAAGCTATGTGCTATGGATACACATAAACTTAGTTTCACATTTCTTCCGTGGCAATTTTTCTCCATGGAAGTTCTCCTGTCAGAAGTACCCTGAGCCTGCCCTGATGCCCAGTTCACCAGTTTACTCCTGTTGAATTTCATTAAAGGGAGGTGATGGCATAGTGGTATTATCCCTAGACTATTAATCCAGAGACCCAGGTGATCTTTTGGGCACCTGGGTTCGAATCCTGTCATTGGCAGTTAGTGGAATTTGAATTCAATAGGTATCACAAATTTGGGGTTTAATGATGACCATAAAACTATTAGGTGAAAGTGAGGACTGCAGATGCTGGAGATTAGAGTCAAGTGGGGTGCTGAAAAAGCACAGCAGGTCAGCAGCATCCAAGGAGCATGAAAACTGACATTTTCCATCAGAAATGAGGCTGGGAGCCTTAGGGGTGGAGAGATAAATGGGAGTGGGCTGGACGTGGGGCTAGGACTGGGGGGATGGTAGCTAAAAGTGCAATAGGTGGATTGAGGTGGGGGTAAAGGTGATAGGTAGGAGGGGAGGGTGGAGCATACAGGTGGGAAGGAAGATGGACAGGGAGGTCATGAGGGTGATTCTGAGCTGGAAGGTTGGAACTGCGATAAGGTGGGGGAGGGGAAATGTGGAAACTGGTGAAATCCACATTGATGCCATGGGGTTGGAGGGTCCCGAGGCAGAAGATGAGGCATTCTTCCTCCAGATGTCACGTGGTGAGGGAGTGGTGATGGAGGAGGCCCAAGACCTGCATGCCCTTGGCAGAGTGTGAGGGGGAGTTGAAGTGTTCGGCCACGGGGTGGTGGGGTTGGTTGGTGCGGGTGTCCCAGAGATGTTCTCTGCAAGTAGGTATCCAGTCTCCCTAATGTAGAGGGGACCACATCAGGAGCAATGGATACAGTAAATGATGTGTGTAAGTGCAGGTGAAACGTTGAATGTGGAAGGCTCCTTTAGGGCCTAGGACAGAGGTGAGGATGGAGGTGTGGGTGCAGGTTTTGCAATTCCTGTGGTGGCAGTGGGAGGGGAGGGTTGGTTGTTGGGAGGCGTGGACCTGACAAGATAGTCGTGGAGGGAACAGCCTTTACGGAGAGCGGATAGGGGTGGGGTGGGAAATATATCTCTGGTGGTGGGGTCCGTTTGTATGGTGGAGGATGATGCGATATATTTGGAGGTTGGCGGGGTGGAAGGTGCTCCCACAAGGAAGTTGAACAGTTAGTCAACTTCACCAACACTTTTCACCCCCATGTTAAATTCACCTGGACCATCTCTGACATCTCCCTCCCCTTCCTGGACCTCTCCATCTCCATCAAAGGTGACCGACTCGACATTGGCATTTTCTACAAACCCACTGAATCCCACAGCTACCTGGATTACACCACCTCCCACCCTGCCTCCTGCAAAAATGCTATCCCTTATTCCCAATTCCTCTGCCTCCACCGCATCTGCTACCAGGAGGACCAATCCCACTACAGAACACACCAGATGGCCTCCTTCTTTAAAGACCGCAATTTTCCCTCCCACAGGATTGATGAACCCCACCCCTTCAATTGTAACAAGGACAGAAACCACCCCCCCCCAGTCCTCACCTTTCACCCACCAACCTTCTTATACATTGCATCATCCTCTGCCATTTCCGCCACCTACAAATGGACCCTGTAACCAGAGATATATTTCCCACCCCACCCCTATC
>NC_057711.1:77318792-77325207 GCF_004010195.1 Chiloscyllium plagiosum | reverse complement strand
CTGACGAAAGAACTCGAAGACCTTAGGCTCATCCGAGAAAACGAGATCTTTCTGGACAAGACCTTCAGCGATGGTCTCAAATTGCAGATTGAAGCTTATTGTATTATGGTCACTATTTCCCAATGGCTCCTTCACTTCGAGGTCTCTGACCAATTCTGGTTCGTTGCACAATACCAGATCCAGAATTGCCTTCTCCCTGGTGGGCTCCAGCACCAGCTGCTCTAAGAATCCATCTCTGAGGCACTCCACAAAGTCTCTTTCTTGTGGCCCAATACCATCCTGATTCTCCCAGTCTACCTGCATGTTAAAATCCCCCATAACAACTGTAGTGACATCTTTTTGACAGGCCAATTTCAGCTCCTGATTTAACTTACATCCGACATCCAGACTACTGTTTGGGGGCCTGTAGATGACTCCCAAGAGGGTCTTTTTACACTTAGTATTTCGAAGCTCTATCCACACTGACTCTACATCTCCTGACTCTAGGTCCCCCTGCGCAAGGGACTGAATATCCTCCCTTACCAAAAGGCCACCCCACCCCCTCTGCCCGTCGGTCTGTCCTTACGATAACACGTGTATCCTTGAATATTCATTTCCCAGGCCCTGTCCACTTGAAGCCTCGTCTCAGTTATCCCCACAATATTGTATCTGCCAATTTCCAAAAGAGCCTCAAGCTCATCCACCTTATGTCTAATGCTTCGTGCATTCATAACACAACTACAACAATAATCCTTTAATACTTCTCAAACAGTTAACAAGCCATTTAGTTGGTCTAAATGCTTTGAAGTTCGTCACCATAGGAAACATACTGTACATCTGCATAAACAATCACAACTTTTCAACTAAACCTAACAGTTTCCATACCAGCTATTTGGATGTACCTACTAGAGAAGGTGCAAAACTTGACCTCTCTTGGGAAATAAGGCAGGTGACTGAGGTGTCAGTGGGGGAGCACTTTGGGGCCAGCGACCATAATTCTATTAGATTTAAAATTGTGATGGAAAAGGATAGACCAGATCTAAAAGTTGGAGTTCTAAATTTGAGAAAGGGCAATTTTGACTAAATTAGGCACGAACTTTCAAAAGCTGATTGGGGACAGATGTTCGCAGGTAAAGGGAAGGCTGGAAAGTGGGAGCCTTCAGAAATGAGATAACAAGAATTCAGAGAAAGTATACTCCTGTTAGGGTGAAATATTTATTTAACTTCCAATTTCCAGTTCTGATGAAGGGTTACACCCAAAATATTACCCTTGTCTTTCTTCACAGAATCACAGAATTGTTATAGTACAGAAACAGACCAATTAGCTTCATGTGCCCACACTAGTCCCATTACTTTGTGCCTGTCCCCCATATCCCTGCACATCATTTCTTACCATGTAATCATCCAATGTCCTCTTGAATACCTCAACTGAACCTGCCTAATGGCATTTCTAGGCAGTGTGTTCCATACAATAACAACTTTCTGTATTTAAAAGCTTTTTATTCATACGTCACCCTTGCTTTGTTCGTACATCACTTTAAATTGATGCTCTCTGGTCCCTTTTCTCTTTCATAAGCGGGAATGATTCTTCCCTTTCTATTCTACCCAGCCTGCTCATGATTTTGAAAACCTCTCAAATCTCCTCTCAAACATCTTCTCTTCAAACAGAACAATCCCAATTTCTTCAATTTATCTTTATTACTAAAGTTTCTCATTCCTGGAATCATTCTTGGAACGGTTTTTGCATTCTCTACTATACATTCCCAAATATTCCTATAATGTGACACCCACAACTGTACACAATACTCCTTCTGTTCCTGCACCACCTTTAAAATTGCTTTTCAATGTTCTTCTGACCAAAATGCACCATCTCACACTTCTCTGTATTAAACTTAATCAACCACCTATTTACCCGTTTCACCAATGTGTCAATGTCCTTTTGGAATTCTGCATTGTACTCCTTACAGTTGACATTTCTTTCAAGGTTCATGTCATCTGCTGTATGAATGCAGTCTGGTATTTTACAGATGCTGACATGTTTGCAGAAAACCACACCAGCTTGGCGAATGCATCCGACCAGAGACTGACATGTTTGATTTTTGCATACATTTCCTGTTTTTGTTTCATAATCTATTCATATTGTCTGGAACTCATTGCATTCTGTGTCAACCCATAACTTATTTTCATGACAGCTAGTACTGTCTCTGAACGTAATGGTCAAACTACCACTATTAGAAGTCCTCTGGTATTGATGTTGTTCTATCAGTGTTAATCAGAGTGTTTCGTACTTATTAAATACAGTGGACTGTCACTTTAAGAGTCCGATCACATGGCATAGTGGTTACATCATTGATGATCTTGGGGTGAAACAGCTTATTCTAACCTTACTGCCTGTAGAGTGAACACCTCCATAATAAAGCTCCTGTTGTTTAATGCTTTGGTCTCCTGGTCTTTGTGGGAAACTTAATGCAGAGAACTGGCTGACCTCCTGTACCTTCTTTAGTTCATTTGTGGTTAAACAACTATATACTTAGTACTGCATCTCAATTAGAAATTGACATCATAATGGGATACAGGGACAATACCACAGAAAACAGACAAGGACTAATAAGCAAATAAAAATTATACCAAAAGGCTTGTAGCATTTTAAGAAAAGCACATTTAATATACATCTAAGTCTGTCATTCATTTTTAATGCAGATGTTCAACAGTAGGTGGTGGGTGGCACGGTGGCACAGTGGTTAGCACTGCTGCCTCACAGCGCCGCTTGTAGCATTTTAAGAAAAGCACATTTAATATACATCTAAGTCTGTCATTCATTTTTAATGCAGATGTTCAACAGTAAGTCAAACAAAGCTTACAAAATTTCCAAGGTGTGCTAAATCATTTGTAATTTAGAAGTAATATGCTGATCATATTTCACCCTCTGTGGTCAGTTTTGTAAAGGGCTGTTGACCAATATTTCTTTCTGTCATTAAGATATTGGCTAACATATTACGGAGAAGTTAGGGAGGGAGAAGTTGGTTTGCTTGGATGGCTGGTTTGTGATGCCACGTAATACCAACAGTGTAGGTTCAATTCCTGCAATGGCTGAGGTTACCAAGAAGGTCCTGCCTTCTCAACCTGAGATATGGTGATGCTTAGGTTAAAATCATCATCACTTGTCTCTCTCTCCCTCTCTCTCTCTAATGAGAGAGCAGTGTTCTTGGACAATGGCAACTTTATTTACAAAGAAGGAAAAGAATATATTGCTCTGACTGCTACCTGGAAAGTACCAGAGTGCCTAGTAGCTCAGATTTAGTATGTTTGTTCATTATGTTAATTGGCTGGAGAGCTGGTTTGTGATGCAGGGTGATGCCAACAGCATGAGTTCAGTTCCTGCGCTGGCTGTGGTTACCATGAAGGACTCTCCTTCTCAAGGTCTCCCCCACTCTGAGGTGTGCTGACCCTGAGGTTAAAAATCCACCATCAGTTATCTCTCTCTCTAAGGAGAGAGCAGCCTTACGGTCCTTTGGGACTATGCTTTTATAAAAGTTAAAAATTGATAAGTTTCTGATTAGTACTAGTATGCAGGGTTATGGGGATGGAATAGATAAAAGGCATTGGCGTGTTAGATCAGCTATGATTATATTGAGAGGTGAGAAAAACTCAATGCACTGCACAGTCGATAGATACTGTACTATGAACTATTCAACTGTTGTAAGCACATCACACAAATACATACATCACAATCACTGAAAAAATGCACTCTTTCTTGCAGGACAATGTGGTGATGTGACAGCAGCAATGCCCATCGCTCTCTGTGTTGTGGCTGGAACTGCAGAGTTGTTGGCTGTTTGATTGACTGGCTGCTAATCTCCTTCAATTGTGTCATTGATTTCTGGTTCCAAAAGTCACTTGCACATGGACCTTGGAGACCTGTGCAGCTGAAAGGAAAATTAGAGGAATGTTGCTAACCAAGTTCCTATACAATAGAAGACTTCACCGTTTCTTGGACTCAAATCCTCTTGCAATAAATCTCAACATTCCACTAACCTTCCAATATCTTGCTGCACCTGCATGTTAGCCTTCAGTGACCTATTGTCAAGAATGTCAACTTTTTGCACATCTACACTTTCTAATCTCTTTCCGTTTCAGAAATGGTCTGCTCATCTGAATAGCAAAGCGGATAACCTCACATTTTTCCACATTATTTTTCATTTGTATGTTCTTACCCATTCACTAAGTCTGTCCAAATCTTTCTGATGTCATTGTAAAATATAAGAACAAACACGTCCTGGCCATTTCGTAGCTCAGCTCTTCAAAGGATGTGAAATATCTTTCAACTCCATCTTCTGCAAATTTATGCACTGAATGCACAAATCTTCCAACTTCTTTTAAGTAGGGCTAACCACTTATAATACCAGTCTCCTGCTAATGCATACAGTCAATGAACAGTGCAGGTAGCATTAGCTGCATGTGGCGATCATGGAAATCTGCTCACCACCATTTACCATGCTGCCTGCAATGAAATGAATAGGGTTGAGGTAATCAAACAGTGTGTGCCAGAGTTGCGTTTGCACTTTTCCAGTTTAACTGCCCTACTCCAGATTTCTCACCGCAGCTTCATTAGTGACTCCTGGTCCACTTGAGAGAGATTAATGCATCAGATCGGAAAAACATTCCTTTTGCAATGTGTCACCACTTCCCTCTTAATCCTTAACCTGACATATTAATTGCTGTTCCGTATGAAGAGAACGTATTAGCTCACAAAGTCAACATTTTATTGCAGCAATTTGGTTGGCTTTGCACATGACAAAACATTGTATCACACTCCTGACCGAAGAAAAGAAAGAGGGGCTTAAGTTTACATTGTACTTTTTACGAGGTCAGGACGTCCAAAAACTGCATGACAAAAAATATAATTCTTTTGAAATGTCATTGCTGTTCAGTATAACTGGGTTGGCATTACCAAATGATGGTTGGCAGTTATCTTAAACTTTCATCACCAGATTATGATGATTGTTCTTGTTCTTTGACACCATATTATTTCAGTTGCAACACAGTGAACTTCAATTATTTTTCAATACTGTGCCTTGCATTAGAATTTGTTGCTGCATTGCATTAGAATTTCAAACTTGGAATGCAAAAAAGGTTATTTTTGTGAAGAAAAATACAGAACTCCAGCCTTTCATGGAGTTTGTGCAGTGATTTGAATTTGATATAGTCCTATAGCATCCTTTGTTCATGTTTGCTTCTTACATTGTTTTTAAAATTTTTAAAGACTGAGGTCACTGAGATGCCACAGTAGTGTAACATCAATGTTGACAACATCGAACAACATACTGCACACTAACAACTTCCTAATATGTACACTACTGCCAAAAAGCACAAGACAAATGAGAAGGGCAGAAACTTTTAGACTTGGCAAGTTGTATAAAGTATCATAATCATACCAATTTGGAGTTTAATTTAGAATTTGACTTAGACATCGAGGCAAAGTGTCTGTTGCTGTAAATAAAACCGAGTGCTTTGTAAAGTTGGGCTAGGCTAGCTGACATTCAGGACAATTAGAGTAACAGATTCCAAATGGAATTATTACCATATATGTTGATGAATATTTGCTCAAGCTCATCAACGCCTATGGGAGAATTTTAATATGTCACACTCATTGGAAATCAGGTGAGGTGGCAGAGGTGTACATGGAATAATGTAGTAGGGGAATTATTTACTGGCTTCTTGCCTCAATTTGGTTGACTGAAGTTTTCATTTGCAGTTGCCAATGACCCTGCTCTGAAGTTATATGGCTCTCTTGCAAATTGGGCGCCAAAATCAATATTGAGACCTGTAATCAATATTAACCTCCGACTGTAGCAGAGAGGCAGCGCAGCTTCCCCACCCCACAAAGCCCAACAGTCAATGATGATTTAGGGAGTGGATCAAGGCCAAAAGAGGCCCAGAAAAGTAAGATTTTTTTTCAAAAGTTGTTTCTATTTGTACCAGGATAGCAAAAGCACACCACTTGGATCTGCAAACAACAATAAATTGCACTTATGTTGATCCTTTAACATTGCAAGACATCCTAGTGCCTCACAGAATTTTTATAAGTCCACAGTTACACCAAATCATGTGAGTCACCAGGGCAACTGATTAAGAGCTCGGTCAAAGTCAGTTTTAGAGCCCCATCTATTATGGACCATAGTAGACTCACCACCTCCCCCCCCCCCCTCCCCACCTGAAATATTAGTACAAAGTGAGGACTGCAAATGCTGGAGATTAGAGTCAAGAGTGTGATACTGGAAAAGCGCAGTAGGTCAAGCAGCATCCAAGGAGCAGGAGAATCAATGTTTTGGACATAAGCCCCGATGAAGGGCTTACATCTGAAATGTTGATTCTCCTGCTCCTTGAATGCTGCCTGACCTGCTGTGCTTTTCCAGCACTACACTCTTATCCCAAA
>NC_057711.1:77298561-77318292 GCF_004010195.1 Chiloscyllium plagiosum | reverse complement strand
CAAGGGGTCCAACAAAGTATCTTTGAGAAAGTATTGGACCACATGTGTTGATGGTACTTTTGAGGAAAAGACATGATTTTACATTAAGATGAGGGATAATATTACTGGTGGGTACATGGTTTTGGATGTGAGGAAATGCAAATGGAGGGTTGGATGTGCAATCAATTTAAATTATTGTGAGGAATGTGCAGGAGTTGGTTTGTGAAGGCAGGCGGAGGGATTGGTGTGCCACATACAGCAGGATATAGTATTGTTCTACTCAATTTCCAGCCCTGATCAAACAAATGAAATTCTTCTGGTACTATATCTAGCAGTTCAGCACCAAGCTTCCATTGCTCAACTCCAGAGAAATGTGCAACTGTGCCTTCTTGCTGTCACTGACAGGCTCCTTCCTCTTGTTAATGGATAAGATTATCTTCCTGTGGTCTCTCATAGACCAACATCAGATCAATTGATGCATCAGTGAAATGAGATGCAGACTTTCCATGTTGGAACTGCATAATGACTTTTATTTTCTTGGTTCCCCATCTCCACTATCCATCAACTGTCATCTTCGCAGCATCATTTTAAATAATGAATTAATACTGACATCATGCAAATCTGGAAGCAAATGCAAGTCATGGGCTAAAACTGCAGATATAGATGTTTTGCACTTACTTCTGTGTTCCCCAAGAGTGATTATTGCACCACTTTCCCATGTCAATGACACTATCAATGCATTGCCATGTTAAAATTCCCTCTATATTGTCAGAATGTAGATTGCAGTTGCAGAGCATTCAATGCAAAATGTCACTTAGCATCTGACATTATTACAGCCTTAGTTCAAACATGAACAAAAATACTGTATTCCAGACTGAATGTCCTAGACATCAAGGCCACATTTGTTCGAATGTGGCATCAAAGGGCCCAAGCAAAACAAAGTCAATAGGAATTGCAGGGTAACTTTCCACTGGTTGAATTCAGACCTAACATGAAGGAAAATGATTCTGGTTGTTGGAGGTGAGTCACCAAAGTCCAAGGACATCACAGCAAGAATTCTTCAGGATAGTGTCCGAGGCCCAGTCATCTTCAGCCATTCCATCAATGGCCTTCTCTCTGTCATAGGCTCAGATATGGGATGCACATTGAATATTGTGGAAGAGCGTGGCACTGGCAAAGTACAGCAGGTCAAGCATCATCTGAAGAGCAGAAAATTCAACATTTTGGGCATTTGCCACACTTTTCAACTCTGGCTCTCCAGAATCTGCAGTCCTCAATTTCTCCTCATTGAACATTGCACAATATTCAGTACCATTTGCAATGCTTTGGATACTGAACCAATCTATGTCTGTTTGCAGAAAATTCATGCAGCAAACCTGTTCCTGCCAGGCATTGACCATCTCCAACAAGAGAGAGTCTCAGCTCACCATCACTTTCTCAGCGGTAACTAGGGAGGGTAATTAATGCTGGCCCAGCTATTGACAACGGTGCCATATGTATAAATAAAGAAAAAGAATTGCCAGTTTATTATCAATAGCATTATTGTTACTGAATACTATCCCCATTATCAATATCCTGCAGGTTCCTATTGACCAGGAACTAATCTGGTCCAATCATATAAATATAATGGCTCTGAGTACAGGTCAGAGGCTAGGAATGCTGCATCAAGTAATTCATCTTCTATTTCCCCAATATCATCTACAAGGCACAAGTTAAATACTCTCCACTTGTTTGGATCTAAGACTCAAGAACCTTGACACCATTCAGGACAGAATCAACAAGGAGAAAGTGAGGACTGCAGATGCTGGAGATCAGAGCTGAAAAATGTGTTGCTGGAAAAGCGCAGCAGGTCAGGCAGCATCAAAGGAGCAGGAGAATCGACGTTGAGAATTGACATTTCGGGCATAAGCCCTTCTTCAGGATAGAGCAAACCACTCGACTGGCACGCCATCCAGCACCTTCAAAGTTCATTTTCTTTACCGTCAGTGACTGCAATCTGTACAATCTACTAGATGCACTGCAATAACTCCTCAGATAACATTTTTCAACCCCTTGAAAGACAAGTCAGATGCATGGGAATCTGCAAGTTCCCCTCCAAGCCACACACCATCCTGTCTTGGACTTACATTGCTGTACCTTCACTGTCACTCAGGCAAAATCTTGGAACTCCCTGATTAACAGCTCAGACCAAAGATTGGTTACTTAAAAAGGCAGCTTACCACCACCTTCTCCAGAGCAATTAAGGATGGGCAATTAATGCTGGTTCATCCAGCTACCCGCACATCCCATGAATTAAAATAAAAAATATGCACGTTGGCTGAGAAATTATTTTTATATTGTTCTTGGAGCAAATCAACAGAGGTCTTGCGTTCCTATTTTTATGTCGCCAACACTGGTGCTTGCTTCCTGTGCTGCCAGAGTAACATTCGCTGAGGAGTAATATTCGCATGTCCGAGAAGGTGTTGATTCAGCATCATCCTGATGTCACACACAAAGCCTAATGAGTTGATGTGATGCCATGCTTCAAATTTGAGCAACATATCACCAGTCAGCTTCACATTGTTGACTCAAGAAAAATAAGCATGAACTTGCAAGATGGGCATTGCTGCAGTGTTAATTTAAAAGACAGACATTCTGATTCCAGATAATGTAGCTTCTTGAAACTTCTGTTATTGTGAAGTGTGTGGTTATACTTCCGCAAAGGTTGAGTATTTTTTTTGTGTTTGTGACTTTGTTAGAGAGCATGTCATTTCATGACAGCAGCTTGGGGTGGAGGGAAATTGGGGATAGGAGTAGGTGGCATGTACATGTTTAGGCTGGTTATAGCAGTTATGGGGGTAATAATTCAGTGCCTTTGGGTCTGTTGCATGACAGGAAAGCAGAGCAGAGGTTGTGGAAAGGGAAAGCTCTGGGCTATACTCTCTTCAAGTTGGAGGTGGATACCTCCATGCTCCTTGATAGTGGAGGCAGGATTTCTGACAGGCTATCTAATAAACATAGCATCTCAGTTCACTTGCCCATTCAGCACTCTTTTTGGCTTCTCCATTTAGATCCTGATTTTTGTCCTCTGCAGAAAATTCTTAGTCCATTTTGTAAGGAATTGTCTTTCAATTAGTTAAATGATTCCTCACTGTTCAGACTCAAGTGTGTTGTTTAAATTCAAATTAATTATTCAAACATAAAATATAGTAACCATCACATTAAATTCTTACTGACTTTTCCATGGACTCAAGATGATTAGGCTTGATCTAAGGTTGAACTTCTGATCATCCTGACAATTTAACTTGTTCTTATATTTTCCTCTTATTGTACATTCCCTAACATGTTACTTAGAATATTATTGAAAGCTGACTCCTCACTAAATCTCCAGACAGGGACAGAGTGGCCATCTTCATAGATTGATGATTTATGAGTTTAAAACAATGTCTCCCACCTTCCAAGAATAAAAGCTACCATGGGCATTATGATATGATGACTGGCTGGCTGTAAGAAAACTTCATTTGCCTAATTAACCTCCAAATGTAACACAAATCCTGACCTGATAACCTCAGCTCAACGTGACTAACTTGATTCGACACGCAAGGGGGAGTGGGGGGGGGGGGGGGGGGGGGTACAGATACTTGCAGGTAAAGGGACGGCTGAAAAATGGGCAGATGGAGTTTAACTTTGACAAATGTGAGGTACTGCATTTTGGAAAGACAATTCAGGGCAGGACTTATACACTTAATGGTAAGGTCCTGGGGTGTGTTGCTGAACAAAGAGACCTTGGAGTGCAGGTTCATAGTTCTTTGAAAGTAGAGCCTCAGGTAGATAGGATAGTGAAGAAGGCATTTGGTTTGCTTACCTTTATTGGTCAGAGCATTGAGTATAGGAGTTGGGAGGTCATGTTGTGGCTGTACAGGATATTGGTTAGGCCGCTGTTGGAATATTGTGTGCAATTCTGGTCTCCTTCCTATAGAAGGACTTTGGGAAACTTGAAAGGGCTCAGAAATAATTTTCAAGGATGTTGCCAGGTTTGGAGGGTTTAAGCTAGAGGGAGAGGTTGAATAGGCTGGGACTATTTTCCCTGGAGCATTGGAGTCTGAGTGGAGACTGTCCAGAAATTTATAAAATCATGAGGGACATGGATAGGGTAAATAGGTAAGGTCTTTTCCCTGGGGTAGGGGAATCCAGAACTAGATGGCATAGATTTAAAGTGAGAGAGGAAAGATTTAAAGGGGACCTAAGGGGCAACTTTTTCATGCAGAGGGTGGTGTGTGTATGGAATGAGCTGCCAGAGGAAGTGGTGGAGGCTGTTGCAATTACAACATTTAAAACAAATCTGGATGGGTATATGAATAGGAACGGTTTAGAGGGATATGGGCCAAGTGCTGCCAAATGTGACGAGATTAATTTAGGACATCTGGTCGGCATGGACAAATTGGACCTAAGGGTCTGTTTCCGTGCTGTACATCTCTATGACTTTAAATTAAATTCAAACCGACCACCATCCAGCAAGCTTGCAGATTACCCACCCTTTATTCCTGCCAAGGGTGCAAGCTGTTTGTGCCCAGATGGTTCACCACATGCAAATTCCAGCTCCATACCAGTCTATATTCAGTATTCTCTGCTTTAATCTGAGTTAGTAGTTGTGAGTCTCAGAACCAATGTCTTGAATCATAGAATCTAAATAGCACAAGGGCACTTGGCCCATGGAGTCTGCACTGACCCTCTAAAGAGCATCCCACCCAGACCCAGTCTCCTGCCCTATTCCCATAAACCCATAGTTAACATGGCCAATCCACCTAATCTTTGGATTGTGGGAGGAAACCGGAGCACCTGATGGAAACCCACACAGACATGGGGAGGATGTGCAAACTCCACACAGACAGTCAAACCCGGGTCCCTGGCACTGTGAGGCAGCAGAGCTACCCACTCAGCCACTGTGTTGCCCAACTTCACATTCATTAACAAATACACTGTTGGTCTCTTTTTTTTTCCCTGCCAAAGTAGA
Organism: Chiloscyllium plagiosum; assembly: GCF_004010195.1. NCBI lineage: Eukaryota > Metazoa > Chordata > Chondrichthyes > Orectolobiformes > Hemiscylliidae > Chiloscyllium > Chiloscyllium plagiosum. Next base: position 77,313,320 of record NC_057711.1, on the reverse strand, counting down.
TAAAATCATACATATTCATTTAATATACCATCTGCTCTGTTCTTGCCTATTCCCTGCTTAGGTCCTCCTGAGGTTTTCATGTATCCTCCTCACAAATAAACTGACAGATAATCTTTCATTATCAGTGAATTTGGAAATATTATGTTTGATTCCCATATCCAAATCATTTATTTTGACTATGAACTGTTGTGGTCCTGGTATAGATCCTTGTGGTATCCCATGCAACAATTGCCTCTGGAGAGTAATCCATTTATTCCAACTCTCTCTTTTCTTTCTCTTAACCATTGTTCAATCCATTATTAGTTTATCATCCCAATCCATCTGCTGAAAGTTTATTTACTTATCTCCTGTGTATGACCTCACAAAAGCATTCTGAAAATCTAAATGCACCTAATCCACTGTTTCTCCTTTATCGATGCCACAGGATTTCCATTCATCCAGAATCCACCCACGTTGACTTTATACAATTGTCATCTATGTTTCTGGATATCACACCCTTTATAATAATTTCCAATATTTACTTGAGTACTAATGTCAAACTAACAGATCTATAGGTCTCCATTTCCTCTCTCCCTCCCTTCATTTGTTACTTTTCAGTCTCCAGGGACCTTACCAGCAGCTATAGAATTTTGAAAGACAGCCACCTTTCAAATATACCTGACTATCCCTATAGCTATCTCCTTCAATACGCTGGTATATAGCTCATCTGGTCCAAAGGATTTATCGAACTTTAATCCAGTCAATGAGTACATCTTTATTAGGAGTAATGTCTCTTATTCTTCATTTGCACAGACTTTAGTTTGTTAGCATTTCTGTGAGATATTCTGTCTCTTCCTCCATGAAGACAAATGCAAAGTAATTGTTTATGTTCTCTCCCTTATCCCTATTCTCCACCATAATTTTTTCCATCTCCACATATGGATCCACATTTGTCCTCATTAATATTTCCCTTATCAGACTTCTAAGGAAGGTTTTATAGTTTGCCTTTATGTTTCTTGCCAGCTTTCATTCATGTTCTCTTTTTCATTTCGTTATCAGGTTTTTGGCCCTAAATTCTAAATTGCTACCAAACCTCAGACTTACCATTTACTTTATAATGTTAGAAGTCAGTTTCTTTAATCTAATTCATTCTTTAACTTCTCTATTTAACAGGATTGATTCACTTTTACTGTTGGGATTTTGTGTCCTAGACAGACAGGTATTTGTTGCAGATGATGCATTATTTCTTTAAATATGAAATGTTGCCTATATATTTTCTGACCAACTACATCGAAATTGCCCATCATAACTTAATTGCTTCCTTTGCTCAGATTTTAGACCTTAGTTTCAGAATAAACGATATCATATTCAAACTTAAATAAAATTATAAATACGAGTTTCCAAAGGCTCTTTTCCAGCTCATTTATTGGGTAGCACTTTCTAATGGGTAGGTGATGGCCGAGTGGTATTGTCACTGTATTATTAATCCAGAAACCCAGCTAATGTTCTGGGGATCCGGGTATGATTCCGTAGATGGCGGAATTTCAATTCAATAAAAGAAAAGAACTGGAATTAAGAATCTACTGATCACCATGAAATCATTATTGATTATCTGAAAAACCCATTTATTTAACTAATGACTTTCAGGGAAGGAAATCTGCCATTCTCACCTGGTCTGGCCTACATGTGACTCCAGACCCACAACAATGTGGTTACATCTCAATTGCCCTCTGAAATGACCTAGCAAGCCGTTCAGTTGTACCAATCTTGACAAAGTCTCAAGGAAATGAAACCAGACAGGACACCTGGCATCGACATAGGCACTGGAAAAGACAATGGCAGAAACACCCCTGTTGACCCTGCAAAATCCCCCTCACTAACATTTGGAGGTTAGTGCCAACATTGGCAGAGCTGTCTCACAGACTAGCCACACAACAGCCTGACACAATCAAACTCACAGAATCATACATTACAGACAATGTCCCAGACACCACAATCATCATCTCTGGATATGTCTTGTCTCATCAGCAGGACAGACCCAGCAGAGGTGGTGGCACAATGGTATACATTCAGGAGGAAGTTGCTCTAGGAGTCCTCAAAATTGGAAATTTTTGAAAATATTACGATTGATAAATCCCCAGGACCAGACCAGATTTATCCTAGACTGCTCTGGGAAGCGAGAAAGGAGGTTGCTAAGCCGCTGGCAAAGATCTTTGCCTCCTCACTCTCCATGGGAGTCGTACTGGAGGATTGGAAGGAGGCAAATGTTGTTCCTCTTTTCAAGAAGGGTAATAGGGAAATCCCTGGCAATTACAGACCAGTCAGTCTTAAGTCTGTGGTCAGCAAAGTTTTGGAAAGAATTCTGAGGAATAGGATCTATGACTATTTGGCAAAGCATAGCATGATTAAAGGCAGTCAGCATGGCTTTGAGAGGGGCAGGTCATGCCTCACAAATCTTATTGAGTACTTCGAGGAGGTGACAAGACAGGTCAATGAAGGTCAAGTAGTGGATGTGGTCTATATGGACTTCAGCAAGGCATTTGATAAGGTTCCCAATGGTAGGCTCATTCATAAAGTCAGGAAGAATGGGATACAAGAAGATTTGGTGATCTGGATTCAGAATTGGTTGGCTGACAGAAGGCAGAGAGTGATTGTAGATGGAAAGTATTTTGCCTGAAGGTCAGTGTTGAGTGGGGTCCCGCTGGGCTCTGTTCTTGGGCCTCTGCTCTTCGTAGTTTTTATAAATGACTTGGATGAGGAGGTTGAGGGGTGGGTTAGTAAATTTGCAGATGACACAAAGATTGGAGGTGTTGTCGATAGTATCAAAGGCTATTGCAGGCTGCAGCGCGAGATAGACAGGATGCAGAGCTGGGCTGAGAAATGGCAGATAGAGTTCAACCTGGATAAATGTGAAGTGATGCATTTCGGGAGGTCGAACTCGAATGCTGAATAAAGGATTAAAGACAGGATTCTTGGCAGTGTGGAGGAACAGAGGGATCTGGGTGTGCAAGTACATAGATTCCTCAAAGTTGCCAAGTGGATAGGGTTGTTAAGAAAGCATATGGTGTTTTGGCTTTCATTAACAGAGGTATCGAGTTTAAGAGCCGCGAGGTTTTGTTACAGCTCTACAAGTCCCTGGTGAGACCACACTTGGAATATTGTGTCCAGTTCTAGTCGCCCTACTCTAGGAAAGATACAGAGGCTTTGTAGAGGGTGCAAAGAAGGTTTACCAGGATGTTGCCTGCTCTGGATGGCTTGCTTTATGAAGAAAGGTTGAAAAAGCTCGGACCTTTCTCTCTGGAGAGAAGGAGGAAGAGAGGAGACCTGATTGAGGTATACAAGATAATGAGAGGAATAGATACAGTCAATAGCCAGAGACTTTTCCCAGGGCAGGATTGACGGGTACGAGGGGTCATAGTTTTAAGACATTAGGGGAAAGGTATAGAGGAGACGTCAAAGGTATGTTCTTTATGCAGAGAGTTGTGAATGCATGGAATGCGTTTCCAGCGGTGGTGGTAGAAGCAGTCATTAGGGACATTTAAGTGACTGCTGAACAGGCACATGGAAAGCAGTGAGTTAAGGGCACGTAGGTTAAGTTATTATATTTTACTTTAGGATTAAACCTCAGCACAACATTGTAGGCCGAAGGGCCTGTTTTGTGCTGTATTTTTCTATGTTCTATGTTCTAACTTTGACTACAGACCCCATGAGGTCTCGTGGGTTCAGGTTAAAAAAGGGCAAGGATATCTCCTGCTGATTACCACATACTCTCCTCCCTCGGCTGATGAAGTGGTACTTCTCCATATTGAACAACACGTAAAGGAAGCACTGAGGATGGCAAGGGCACAAATGTAATCTGGGTGGGGATTTCCATGTCTACCGCCAAGAGTGGCTTGGCAGCAGTATTACTGATCCAATTGGTCGTGTTCATAACTGCTAAACTCGGTCTGCGGTGGGTGGTGAGGGAATCAAAAAGAGGGAAAACTTGACGTCATCCTTACCAAACTGCTAGCTGCAGATGCATCTGTACCGGTAAGAGCACCACACAGTCCTTGTGGAGACCAAGTCCCGCTTTCACATTGAGAATAATGTCCATCATGTTGCGTGGGAATATCACCATGTTAAATGGGACAGACTTTGAACAGATCTAGCAAGTCAAGACTGGGCATCCATGAGGCACTTTGGGCTACCAACAGCAGCAGAACTGTACACCAGCACAATCTGCAACCTCATAGCCCAACATATTCCCCCACAAAACCATTACCTTCAGCCAGGGTAACAACCCTGCTTCAATGGAGAGTGCAGGAGGGCGTGCTAGGAGCAGCATCAGGCATACTTGAAGATGAGGTGTCAACCTGGTAAAGTCACTCAACAGGACTACTTGCATGCCAAACAGCATAAGCAGCAAGTGATAGGCAGAGCTAAGCAATCGCACAATTAACAGATCAGATCAAAGCTCTGCAGATCTGCCACATCCAGTTGTGAAGTGGTGGATGATTAAGTAACTCACAGAGACAGGAGGGTCCACAAATATCCCCATCCTCACTGATGAAAGAGCCCAGCATATTAGTGCAAAAGATAAGGCTTGAGCTTTCACAGCAATTTTTAGCCAGACGTGCTGAGTGGATGATCCATCTTGGCCTCCACCAGTGGTCCCCAGCATTACAGATACCAGTCTTCAGCCAATTTGATTTGTTTCACGTGATACCAAGAAAGACATTGGATACTGCAAAGGCAATGGGCCCTGACAACATTCTGACAATAGTACTGAAGACTTGTACTCCAGAGCTTGCCACTCCTCTAGCCAAGTTGTTTCAGTACAGTTATAACACAGGCATTTATCTGACAATGTGGAAAATTGCCCAAGTGTTTCCTGTACATAAAAAGCAGACAAATCCAACCCGGCCAATTACTGCCCCATCACTCTAATCTTGATCATCAGTAAAATGATGGAAGATATCACTAACATTATCAAGCAACACCTGCTCAGCAATAACCTGCTTAGTGATGCTGTGATTGGGTTTTGACAGAGCCACTAAGTCTGGACCTCAATACAGCCTTATTCCAAACATGTACAAAAGAACTGAATTCCAGAAGTGAAGTGAGAGTGAAAGCCCTTGACATCAATGCTGCATTTGACCTAATATGGCATCAAGGAACCCTGGCAAAACTGGAGTCAATGGATATCGGGGGGAAATCTCTCTGGTGGTTAAAGTGATACCTGATACATAGGAAGATGGTTGTGGTTGTTGGATTTCAGTCATCTCAGCTCCAGGCCATCTCTGTAGGAGTTCCTAAGGATAGTGTCCTTAGCCCAACCATCTTCAGGTGCTTCATCTAGTACCTTACTTCCATCATCAGGTCAGAAGTGGGGATGTTTGTCGATGATTGCACAATGTTCAGCACCATTCGCGACTCCTTAGGTAATGAAGCAGTCCATGTTCAAATGCAACAAGATCTGGACAGTATCCAGGCTTGGACTGTCATAAATCTGGTCCTTTTTTACAAAGTTACTGTGTCCTTGACTTTTTTCAGAGGGGTCATAAAACAGTCCAGGCTCTGAAATGGCTGAGTTGGTGCAGAACTGAATGGTTTATTGGGGCCTTTTTTGTTTACCCAAACACAGATGATGCCTCAGGCCAATGGCTCTGGTGTTTTAGAAATAATTTGTGTAATGAAAACAGAGTGGCTAGTCCTGACAGCTGAGGTTTTTTTAGTTCATTTCTGCAGTTGTGTGTGTAAAGAAAGGCTGGGTACTCTTCTTTCCTTCTGTCCTGGCAATTTCAAACTGAGTTGTCTGTGCCATTTTTTATTGTTTGTGCTAAGGGATGTATGTGTTTTCAGAACAGCATCATTAAGTTGGGTTTGGACAGGATACGTTATTGGGTAATCTATTTTCTGTTCTTTGTGTTTCATTTGGTAATTTTGTAAATACATTTTGTTTGTTTAAACTTGGCAGTTGACCCAGCTAATTTACATTGGGAAAATTCACTACACACCTAGCCTAAACAAATAGCAAAACTACGGTCTGGGCTACCTGCTTAAAGAAGTTTTGAGGGGTCTGGCCTAGTTCATAACAGGGCTGATAAGTGGCAAGTAACATTCGCGTCTCACAAATACCAGGCTATGACCATCACAAATAAGAGAAATCTAACCACTACTCATTGGCATTCAAAGGTTTTACCATCACTGGATATTCCACTATCAACATCCTGGGGGTTATCATTCACCAGAAACTCAACTGGACTCACCATATAAATACAGTGGCTACAAGAGCAGATCAGAAGCTAGGAATAGTGGAGCTAGTAACTCACCTCTTGACTCAAAGGCTATCTACTATCAACAAGGCACAAGTCAGGAGTGTGATGGAATACTCCCCACTTGCCTGGATGAGTGCAGCCCCACAACACTCAAAAGGCTTGGCACCATCCAGGACAAAGCAGCACTCTTGATCGGCACTATAACCACAAGCATCAACTCCCTCCACTACCGACACTCAGTAGGAGCAGTGTGTATTATCTACAAGATGCACTGAAGATATTCACCAAAGATCCTCAGACGGCACCTTCCAAACCCATAACCACTTCCATCTAGAAGGACAAAGGCAGCAGATATATGGGAACACCACCACCTTTAAGTTCCCCTCCAAGTCACTCACCATCCTGACTTGAAATATATTACCGTTCCTTCACTGTCGCTGGGTCACAATCATAGCATTTCCTCCCTAATGGCATTGCAGGAATACCCACAGCAGGTGGACCCACAGCAGTTCAAGAAGGCAGCTCACCACCACCTCCTGAAGAGCAACAAGGGACGGGCAATAAATGCTGGCCAGGTAGTGATGCCCACACCCCACAAATGAATTTTTAAAAATTATATAATAATAAATATTAAATCCCCGATCCCTATTTGATTATTTAATATACTGATTAAAAAACCTATCTTGTACACACTTCAGGATTCCTTCCTTCACAGCATTCGTGCATGTTAGTTTACCAAGTCTATCTGTAAACTGAAGTTACCTCCTCTTACAATATTATCTCTGTTATGAGCACCTATAATTTCTTGATTTATACTGTGCCTAACATCATCACTACTGTTTGGTGGCCTATATTCAAGTCGTGATCATTTTTTGCTGCTCCTTTTGATTCTTATCTTCACCCAAACTTTCGAGTGAATATCCTCTGTCACTAACTGATTTAAAGTGCTACCCCATCTCCTTTTCCCTTTTGCCCTTTCTTCCTAAATGGTGACTATTCTTGAATCAAATCAAATCCCAGCTTGGTTGGCCATTCTGAATGCTGTCATCCCAAGGAGAGTGGAGAAAATGGGATGGGCTGCCCTTAAGGTGACCGGCAGGTGTGTCAGGGTGGACTGAGAGCCAGAAGTGGCATAGGGATGGGCTGCCTCGTGACCAGAAAGTGGGAGGGACAGATGGCTTGCTGCTGCGTTACTGGTGGGGTGGGGGGGTTCACCCTCATTTCACTGTTAACTGATTGAATGGTGGGGTCTGGGGTTTGGCCTTGCTCTCCTGTAAATAGTGGTTTTTTTTGTGAACTGTTGCTTTTTGTTTATTGTCAACTGTTGTATTTTGTATGGTTAAAATAAAAAAAAATCAAATCCTACCCATTTATCTCTTTTGGGGCTTTCAAGTCATTTACCTTGTGGTAAAGGCTGTGTTCACTCAAATAGAGTACTCCTCAATCTTTTAAAGAAAATTTCACATTCTGATCCTTCACTTCATCTATTTTCTAATCCTAGTCGCTTTTGTTCTACTTCCTATCAGAGTTTTGATTTCCTTCAATCTGAAATCCCTCTCAAGTTCACATCCCCCTAACTATCTCATTTTAAACCCTTGTAACAGTACTAGTAAAAGAGAAAGGGCAGGATGTTAATTATTCTGTACTAATGTATTCTGAATACAGAGTCATTGAGTCCTACAGCATGGAGATATGCCCTTTGACCCAAACTCATCCATGCCGACCAAATATCTGTCCACGCTAACCCCATTTCCTGCACTTGGCTCGTATCCTTCTAATTCTTTACTATCCATGTATTTGTTCAAATGCCTTTTAAATGTTGTTAATGTACCTGCCCCAACCACTTCTGTTGGCAGCTGATTCTATATGCATACCACCCTCAGGTTCCCTTTTATTCTTTTCCCGCTAACCTTAAACTGATGCCCTCTAGTCCTCGATTCCCCAAACTTGGGGGAAAAAGATGGCACATTCACCCTATCCATGTCTCTCATGGTCTTATTCATTTCTGAACAATTCCTCCTCAGTAGTCCTGAACCCTCACGTCAATAACAATGAAATATAATGTAAGGCCTTGATACAATGTGCCCTGAAGGCTATGTATGGAGTTGAATGTCATGCCTTCATAATGAGCTTTGAGGTATGTAATAAAACAAAATGCATGTTGAAATACAAAAGTGCTAATGCTGCATTAGCTGAGTGAAATTCTGGCATTAATCCATTGTGACAGCCCCCCCAACACCAAATAAAACCGTGCATCTTGTTTCATTTCTTGCATACTTACAGTTCAGTGTGTAAATGTGGCACCTCCCAGCATTGTTTACTAAGGTCAGGTATGAACATATTATTCAGAAATGGGAAACCCAGTAAAGACTTTTACCTTCTGACTTTTCAGTTAGCACTTGTTTTGATTTGCTTACCTGACATGACAAGAAGGCAGTTACTGCAAAATATGTACCGGTCATGATTGCTTGATGCCATAATTTTTCCTGTTCATTCTTGCCAAAGAATAGTAATTTGATGCTAGATAGATGGCATTACTGAATCAGTGAGTGTATGATTCATGGAATTGTATCAAGCAGGTACTCAAATTCAAAGATTCTTCTTGGTCCCAAAGAGAAGAGCAGGTTCTTACTTCACTTAATCTGCATTGTGAAGCAGCCATTTTGTCTTGTTATTGTGCAGGTGACTTTGGATTAAAGTTGTCAAGGTTTCAACATCGTGCACTTGTTAGTGATTTGAAGAACCTGTCTGCAAGGCAGGATGATCTGGCATGCACTGTGTTCCCTTTGTGTTGCTGTTCCTGTGTCATAGAATGTCTGCAGTGCAGAAAAAGGCCATTTGGCCCATCGAGTCTATACTGACCCTTTAAACAGCATCCCACCCAGACCCAGTCCCCCACCTTACTTCATAACCCTGCATTTACCATGGCTAACCCACCTAGCCTGCACATCTCTGGATACTACAGACAACTTACCATAACCAATCCACCTAATCTTTCCTGTGTCATAGAATGTCTACAGTGCAGAAAAAGGCCATATGGCCCATCTAGTCTATACTGACCCTTTAAACAGCATCCCACCCAGACCCAGTCCCCCACCTTACTTCGTAACCCTGCATTTACCATGGCTAACCCACCTAGCCTGCACATCTCAGGATACTACAGACAACTTACCATAACCAATCCACCTAATCTGCACATCCTTAGACTGAGACAAGAAACTGGAGCACCCAATAGAAATCCATGCAGTAACAGGTGCAACATGCAAACTTCATAGAGTGTCACCCAAGGCTAGAATTGAACTTGGGTCTCCTCGCTTTGTGAGGCAGCTATGCTAACCACTAATCTACTGTGTCACCCCTTCCTTTCCTGATGACATTTCAGATCTCCTATTTCCATTCAGACCTGATATATAACTGTTAATCCTCCAGGTTGAACCAATGGCTTTGCAAATTGCTTCTCCTTTCTTGGTAATACACTTTACTCAAGTAGAGGCCAGAGTGATGGTTATTTATGAAAATCCACCTTCCCGCAGATCCCAATTTTCTATGTCCCTGTGAGATCTCATATTTCTATCTCGAATTGACCTGCTGTCAATGTAATCATCCCCTGAGTGACTCAGGTCCTGGACTTGAACTTCCCACTTTACCCAGGACTCTATGGATTAGCTGCTGATAAGCTCCCTGACTATTAGTGCTCAAAGCCCTGGGACTAACCATGGCTACCGCTGATTTGGCAGAATAGCTCAAAATGCATACTATGGCGATCCAGACTGATAGCTCCACAGCACCTTGACTGAGCTACCATTAATAATTTTCAGACTGGTCGCATTTGGACTTGCAGGACTGTTCCTCAATCCATGGGATGCAAGCACACAATTATCTAGACTCTGGTAGGACCAAGCACTCGACTGACCATGGCCAACTCCTGGTCTGAATTGGACAAACCACTTGACTGATTGTGGCAGCACCCCCTGAGTAGCTGTAGCTCCCCTTTGACCCCACAAGGATTGGTCACCTTTGAATTTCGAACATGGTCATTTGCTTGAAGTACACAATATGTGTTTGCCACACAAGCTGCTGGCACATACGGTCAGTATGACACTGACACATAGAATGACACTGTACAGCAACTTCTCTGTCCTTTTGAATCTTCAGTGCCCTGTACCTGACAAACTGTCTGCCTAGCCCTTTGTGCTAAAAATTAATGCAAGTCAAAGAGGCTGGGAGCCAATTGGGCAGAAAGTAAGTACTAAGAAAGTAAGCCAACAGCCATAAAATGTATCCTGTGCAGATGCACAAATGCATTATGTGTCCCTGCATTCAAAGCAGAAGAATTCCAGTCATAAGTGGTCTTTGAAGTCCAAAGTCAAATCCTGAATGCTGACATTGTGTGAGAATTGACTGAAAAGTGGTCATGATGACGTGTTGAGGCTGCTGATTTGGTGAAGGTTTGTTGGGGTTAGTGTCCACAGAGTGTGCAGGCACGTTGTGCTGAAGACAGAGTGATCCAAAAGCCTGGATAAACAAGCAGCAGGCTGCTATCCCTAGATAACTACTCTAACTTACAGAAATTGATACATCTAGTAGGAGAGGAAAATTGGGAGTTGTGTAGAAATGAGGCTAATTTACCTAAAATTGAGATGCAAATAGATGGAAATAAAGCAGTCACTGCTCAGTAGCAAGATTCTGAACTCGCCATTCAAACCTGAAGGGGAAAAATCAAAAACATTTCTCTCAATATCGATAACCTAATTTTTTTCATTAGTCATATTTTCTCCTTTCCTGCTATTGCCCATGTCGCTCAACAGAGCAGAAAATTCCAACCATACTAGCAATATTTCTGTGCACCTTCCCTTCAAGGAATACCCTCTCTTATTCAGGAGAATACTTTGGCAGTACTTTTTGAATGGTAAACAATACTAGTGGGGAGCCCTCCTGTGAGCAGATGCTACAGAAAACTTCACAGCCCAGGGTGGTCTGTGAACACTATAAACATGTAAATGTGAAAATTGCATGGCTCACTCCCCAATCTATAAGGGTGTAGTAAGTCTCATATCAAAACCCTTGCACTCAAAAACCAACAGAACTGAATATTTAACCGACTGCAGTTTTTTTGTTGGCATGGGTAATTAAGGGGTATTCATTAATCACCAGCAGCTATCCCATCATGTTCCTAGGAGGGATGGGGGTGTGTGGGAAATAAGCTGCACGTTAATGGATTGGTAGCATTTACTATTTATTGGCTGATTCTGTTAAATATGGTAACAATGATCTGCTTGATGTAGCTGTGCATCGTAAACACAGATATATAAGGAAATATCCTTTATAGAGGCCTGGATTGAGCCAGTGGCAAAGAAGTTCATCCATTAACGAACACCAAGAGGCATCAAGACCTGTTACAAGAGCTTGTAGCTATTAGGTGCAACCTATTGGTGTGGTGGGTCCAAATCTTAGTTGGATATGGCTTGTAATGAGAGATCCAAGCCCTGGCCATTGATTATACTTTTACAGGTCTGCCTAATATTCCCTTTGCTCCACATTTTGCTCTTTCCAAATAAAAATGGATACAATAGCGCAGAACAGGCCTGGTGAAAACCAAATGAGAGGTATATTGCCTAACTTTGGTTTACAGTTTCAGGTTGAATACAGTATACCTGGCACATTGGGGCCTGGGAATTAGGTTCACTCAGGACCATTATCTCAAACTCCATCTGGATACTCAGGATTAGTGTTATCAAAAATCCCACTTAATACCTGCTTGATTAGACTATATCCACAATCATCCTCTCCACCCAGCACTGATGCTCACTAGCAGCTATAAGATGCACTGCAGGAATTCACCAAAGGTCCTCAGGCAGTATCTTCCAAACCTACAACCATTTCTATCTAAATGGCCAAGGACAGCAGATATATGGGAGCATGACCACCGCCTAAAAATTCCCCTCCAAACCACTCGCCATGTTGTCTTGGAAATATATTGGCATTCCTTCATTATCGCTGGGTCAAAATCAGGTAATTCTATCCCAAACACCTACAGCACATAGACTGCAGTGGTTCAAGAAGGTGGCTCACCACCACCTTCTCAAGGGCAACTAGGGGCAGACAATTAAATGCTAGCCAGATAGCAATGCCCACATCCCACGAGTAAATTTAAAAAAAATCTTGATACCTTTCTTCACTTCCAAACATGTTTCCAGTATATTACCAGAGGAATCTAATGGCTAGGGATCCAGGTTGCAGAACAGAGATCCAGCAACAGTCACTAAGCCATGACCAAGTGCATGGATCTAGTGGGAAACCTCAATCTTAGGAACCTTCTGCTGACCAACTGCTGTCAGGATTAGGACGCAGAACAAATAAAGCACTCAGATCACCTGTGAGATGTATTCAAATAAAAAGCACATGCCAAAAAGGCATAGCTTTTTCTGGTAATTACATTTAATTAAACTTTGTGTCATCTGTGCCCATTTGGTTTTAACCAAGGATATAAAGGACTGCACAAAACACTACATAGGACAAACAGGAAGACAGCTAACGATCCGCATCCATGAACATCAACTAGCCACGAAACGACACAACCAGTTATCCTTAGTAGCCACACACGCAGACGACAAGCAACATGAATTTGACTGGGATAACACTACCATTATAGGGCAAGCCAAACAAAGAACAGCCAGGGAATTCCTAGAAGCATGGCACTCATTCACAAACTCCATCAATAAACACATCGACCTGGACCCAATATACCGGCCACTACAGCGGACAGCTGAAACTGACAACCGGAAGCGGCAGGGACAGGCCACTATAAATGCCGGAGAAAACACCACAGAAGCAGTTCACAGGAGGCTCGCAAGCACTGAGGATGTCACCTAGACAGGGGACGAAACGTTTGCAACAAAAATTTCCAGCTCGGCGAACAGAACCACAACAACGAGCACCCGAGCTACAAATCTTCACCCAAACTTTGAAGGATATAAAGGACAGAACATTAGTAGACAAAGGAACTGACACCCATACAAACTTATTTATATACAAATATGAGCAAGAGAAGGCAAACCTCTATCCTGCTGTAACAATTTAATAAAATTGTGGCTGTCTTGTGGACTTAACCCCTGCTTTCTCCTTATATCCTTTGGCTCCCTTCTCAGTCAAGAACCTATTGATCTCTGCCATTAAAGTATTCAATGACTCTGCGTCAACCACTATCCAGGAAAAATCCATAGATTTGTGTTCCGCTGAGAGGAAAGGACAGTCTCTACATCTCTGTCGTTAATGGGAGATCCTTATTTTTAAACTTTGGCCCTTAGTTCTAGTTTCTCCCACAAGGGAGTACAACCTTTCAGCATGTCCCTTGAGGAACTTATATGTTTCAGTAAGCTCACCTCACATTCTTGAAAATTCCAATGACTACTGGCATAATCTGTCCAACATTTCTTCAAAGGTTAATTCACTCATTCCAGAAATCAGTCAACTGAAACTTCTCTGAATGGTTTCCGATGCCATTAAGTTCTTTCTTAAATAATAAGATTGGAATTGAATACTATACTCTAGACACAGTTTTACCAGTACTCTATGCAATGGTAGATAAGTATCTTGACTTAACCATTCCATTCCCCTTGCAATAATTGACAACATTCCATTTGCCTTCCTAATCACTTGCTCCTACTGGTATGTTAACATTTTCCTTTTCTTGGACCAAAGCATCTCAGAGTGATGCAATTACTTCCTATATAAATAACACGATCCTATTTTATTCTTCCTGCGAAGTGGATAAGTTCACATTTTCCCATATTATAATCCACCTGCCAAATTTTTGCTCACTAACTTAACCTATCTGTATCTCCTTGCTGACTCCGAAGTCCTCTTCATAACTTACTTTCCAACCTTTTTGTCAGCATACATTTGGTCCCGTTATCCAAACCGTTAATATTATGTTTCATCCCAGGTGAGAAGACGTCACAGCTCTCCTCTTGGTTAGTTGCAATAATTTTACAAAATGTTTTTCTCTTTTGTACATAACAATCACACTTAGAGTCATAGAGATGTACAGCACAGCAAGAGACCCTTCGGTCCAATTCGTCCATACAAACCAGGTATCCTAAAGTAATCTAGTCCCATTTGCCAGCACTTGGCCCATATCACTCTTACCCCTTCCTGTTCATGTACCCATCCAGATGCCTTTTAAATGTTATAATTGTACCAGCCTCCACCACTTCCTCTGGCAATTCATTCCATACACGTACCACCATCTGCGTGAAAAAGGTGCCCCTGAGGTCCCTTTTAAATTTTCCCCCTCTCACCCTAAACCTATGCCGTCAAGTTCTGGACCCCCACCTCCACCCTCACCCCAGGGAAAAGACCATGTCTATTTACTGTATCCATGCCCCTCATGATTTTATAAACCTCTATAATGTCACCCCTCAGCCTCCAATGCTCCAGGGAAAATAGTCCCAGCCTATTCAGCCTCTCCCTATAGCTTAAACCATCCAACTCTGGCAACATCCTTGTAAATCCTTTTTG